>NW_027439365.1:0-125519 GCF_964188355.1 Buteo buteo
GGTTAGGGTTAGGGTTTAGGGTTATGGTTAGGGTTAGGGGTTAGGCTTAGGGTTAGCGTTACGGTTAGGGGTTAGGGTTAGGGCTAAGGTTAGGGTTAGGGTTAGGGCTAGGGTTAGGGTTAGGGTTACGGCTAGGGTTAGGGTTAGGTTAGGCTTAGGGTTAGGAGTTAGGGTTAGGGTTTCTATTAGGTTAGTTTTAAGGGCTAAGGTTAGTTTTAGGGTTAAGGTTGGGTTAGGGTTAGGATTAGGGTTAGGGTACGACTTAGGGCTAGGGTTAGGGCTAGGGTTAGGGTTAGGGTTTAGGGTTATGGTTAGGGTTAGGGGTTAGGGGTTAGGCTTAGGGTTAGCGTTACGGTTAGGGGTTAGGGGTTAGGGTTAGGGCTAAGGTTAGGGTTAGGGTTAGGGCTAGGGTTAGGGTTAGGGTTACGGCTAGGGTTAGGGTTAGGGTTAGGTTAGGCTTAGGGTTAGGAGTTAGGGTTAGGGTTTCTATTAGGTTAGTTTTAAGGGCTAAGGTTAGTTTTCGGGTTAAGGTTGGGTTAGGGTTAGGATTAGGGTTAGGGTACAACTTAGGGCTAGGGTTAGGGCTAGGGTTAGGGTTAGGGTTAGGGTTTAGGGTTATGGTTAGGGTTAGGGGTTAGGGGTTAGGCTTAGGGTTAGCGTTACGGTTAGGGGTTAGGGGTTAGGGTTAGGGCTAAGGTTAGGGTTAGGGTTAGGGCTAGGGTTAGGGTTAGGGTTACGGCTAGGGTTAGGGTTAGGTTAGGCTTAGGGTTAGGAGTTAGGGTTAGGGTTTCTATTAGGTTAGTTTTAAGGGCTAAGGTTAGTTTTAGGGTTAAGGTTGGGTTAGGGTTAGGATTAGGGTTAGGGTACGACTTAGGGCTAGGGTTAGGGCTAGGGTTAGGGTTAGGGTTTAGGGTTATGGTTAGGGTTAGGGGTTAGGGGTTAGGCTTAGGGTTAGCGTTACGGTTAGGGTTAGGGCTAAGGTTAGGGTTATGGTTAGGGCTAGGGTTAGGGTTAGGGTTACGGCTAGGGTTAGGGTTAGGGTTAGGTTAGGCTTAGGGTTAGGAGTTAGGGTTAGGGTTTCTATTAGGTTAGTTTTAAGGGCTAAGGTTAGTTTTAGGGTTAAGGTTGGGTTAGGGTTAGGATTAGGGTTAGGGTACGACTTAGGGCTAGGGTTAGGGTTAGGGTTTAGGGTTATGGTTAGGGTTAGGGGTTAGGGGTTAGGCTTAGGGTTAGCGTTACGGTTAGGGGTTAGGGGTTAGGGTTAGGGCTAAGGTTAGGGTTAGGGTTAGGGTTACGGCTAGGGTTAGGGTTAGGTTAGGCTTAGGGTTAGGAGTTAGGGTTAGGGTTTCTATTAGGTTAGTTTTAAGGGCTAAGGTTAGTTTTAGGGTTAAGGTTGGGTTAGGGTTAGGATTAGGGTTAGGGTACGACTTAGGGCTAGGGTTAGGGCTAGGGTTAGGGTTAGGGTTTAGGGTTATGGTTAGGGTTAGGGGTTAGGGGTTAGGCTTAGGGTTAGCGTTACGGTTAGGGGTTAGGGGTTAGGGTTAGGGCTAAGGTTAGGGTTAGGGTTAGGGCTAGGGTTAGGGTTAGGGTTACGGCTAGGGTTAGGGTTAGGGTTAGGTTAGGCTTAGGGTTAGGAGTTAGGGTTAGGGTTTCTATTAGGTTAGTTTTAAGGGCTAAGGTTAGTTTTAGGGTTAAGGTTGGGTTAGGGTTAGGATTAGGGTTAGGGTACGACTTAGGGCTAGGGTTAGGGCTAGGGTTAGGGTTAGGGTTTAGGGTTATGGTTAGGGTTAGGGGTTAGGGGTTAGGCTTAGGGTTAGCATTACGGTTAGGGGTTAGGGGTTAGGGTTAGGGCTAAGGTTAGGGTTAGGGTTAGGGCTAGGGTTAGGGTTAGGGTTACGGCTAGGGTTAGGGTTAGGGTTAGGTTAGGCTTAGGGTTAGGAGTTAGGGTTAGGGTTTCTATTAGGTTAGTTTTAAGGGCTAAGGTTAGTTTTAGGGTTAAGGTTGGGTTAGGGTTAGGATTAGGGTTAGGGTACGACTTAGGGCTAGGGTTAGGGCTAGGGTTAGGGTTAGGGTTTAGGGTTATGGTTAGGGTTAGGGGTTAGGGGTTAGGCTTAGGGTTAGCGTTACGGTTAGGGGTTAGGGGTTAGGGCTAAGGTTAGGGTTAGGGTTAGGGCTAGGGTTAGGGTTAGGGTTACGGCTAGGGTTAGGGTTAGGGTTAGGTTAGGCTTAGGGTTAGGAGTTAGGGTTAGGGTTTCTATTAGGTTAGTTTTAAGGGCTAAGGTTAGTTTTAGGGTTAAGGTTGGGTTAGGGTTAGGATTAGGGTTAGGGTACGACTTAGGGCTAGGGTTAGGGCTAGGGTTAGGGTTAGGGTTTAGGGTTATGGTTAGGGTTAGGGGATAGGGGTTAGGCTTAGGGTTAGCGTTACGGTTAGGGGTTAGGGTTAGGGCTAAGGTTAGGGTTAGGGCTAGGGTTAGGGTTAGGGTTACGGCTAGGGTTAGGGTTAGGGTTAGGTTAGGCTTAGGGTTAGGAGTTAGGGTTAGGGTTTCTATTAGGTTAGTTTTAAGGGCTAAGGTTAGTTTTAGGGTTAAGGTTGGGTTAGGGTTAGGATTAGGGTTAGGGTACGACTTAGGGCTAGGGTTAGGGCTAGGGTTAGGGTTAGGGTTAGGGTTTAGGGTTATGGTTAGGGTTAGGGGTTAGGGGTTAGGCTTAGGGTTAGCGTTACGGTTAGGGGTTAGGGTTAGGGCTAAGGTTAGGGTTAGGGTTAGGGCTAGGGTTAGGGTTAGGGTTACGGCTAGGGTTAGGGTTAGGGTTAGGTTAGGCTTAGGGTTAGGAGTTAGGGTTTCTATTAGGTTAGTTTTAAGGGCTAAGGTTAGTTTTAGGGTTAAGGTTGGTTTAGGGTTAGGATTAGGGTTAGGGTACGACTTAGGGCTAGGGTTAGGGCTAGGGTTAGGGTTAGGGTTAGGGTTTAGGGTTATGGTTAGGGTTAGGGGTTAGGGGTTAGGCTTAGGGTTAGCGTTACGGTTAGGGGTTAGGGGTTAGGGTTAGGGCTAAGGTTAGGGTTAGGGTTAGGGCTAGGGTTAGGGTTAGGGTTACGGCTAGGGTTAGGGTTAGGGTTAGGTTAGGCTTAGGGTTAGGAGTTAGGGTTAGGGTTTCTATTAGGTTAGTTTTAAGGGCTAAGGTTAGTTTTAGGGTTAAGGTTGGGTTAGGGTTAGGATTAGGGTTAGGGTACGACTTAGGGCTAGGGTTAGGGCTAGGGTTAGGGTTAGGGTTTAGGGTTATGGTTAGGGTTAGGGGTTAGGGGTTAGGCTTAGGGTTAGCGTTACGGTTAGGGGTTGGGGTTAGGGTTAGGGCTAAGGTTAGGGTTAGGGTTAGGGCTAGGGTTAGGGTTAGGGTTACGGCTAGGGTTAGGGTTAGGTTAGGCTTAGGGTTAGGAGTTAGGGTTAGGGTTTCTATTAGGTTAGTTTTAAGGGCTAAGGTTAGTTTTAGGGTTAAGGTTGGGTTAGGGTTAGGATTAGGGTTAGGGTACGACTTAGGGCTAGGGTTAGGGCTAGGGTTAGGGTTAGGGTTAGGGTTTAGGGTTATGGTTAGGGTTAGGGGTTAGGGGTTAGGCTTAGGGTTAGCGTTACGGTTAGGGGTTAGGGGTTAGGGTTAGGGCTAAGGTTAGGGTTAGGGTTAGGGCTAGGGTTAGGGTTACGGCTAGGGTTAGGGTTAGGTTAGGCTTAGGGTTAGGAGTTAGGGTTAGGGTTTCTATTAGGTTAGTTTTAAGGGCTAAGGTTAGTTTTAGGGTTAAGGTTGGTTTAGGGTTAGGATTAGGGTTAGGGTACGACTTAGGGCTAGGGTTAGGGCTAGGGTTAGGGTTAGGGTTAGGGTTTAGGGTTATGGTTAGGTTTAGGGGTTAGGGGTTAGGCTTAGGGTTAGCGTTACGGTTAGGGGTTAGGGTTAGGGCTAAGGTTAGGGTTAGGGTTAGGGCTAGGGCTAGGGTTAGGGTTAGGGTTACGGCTAGGGTTAGGGTTAGGTTAGGCTTAGGGTTAGGAGTTAGGGTTAGGGTTTCTATTAGGTTAGTTTTAAGGGCTAAGGTTAGTTTTAGGGTTAAGGTTGGGTTAGGGTTAGGATTAGGGTTAGGGTACGACTTAGGGCTAGGGTTAGGGCTAGGGTTAGGGTTAGGGTTTAGGGTTATGGTTAGGGTTAGGGGTTAGGGGTTAGGCTTAGGGTTAGCGTTACGGTTAGGGGTTAGGGTTAGGGCTAAGGTTAGGGTTAGGGCTAGGGTTAGGGTTAGGTTAGGCTTAGGGTTAGGAGTTAGGGTTAGGGTTTCTATTAGGTTAGTTTTAAGGGCTAAGGTTAGTTTTAGGGTTAAGGTTGGGTTAGGGTTAGGATTAGGGTTAGGGTATGACTTAGGGCTAGGGTTAGGGCTAGGGTTAGGGTTAGGGTTTAGGGTTATGGTTAGGGTTAGGGGTTAGGGGTTAGGCTTAGGGTTAGCGTTACGGTTAGGGGTTAGGGGTTAGGGTTAGGGCTAAGGTTAGGGTTAGGGTTAGGGCTAGGGTTAGGGTTAGGGTTACGGCTAGGGTTAGGGTTAGGGTTAGGTTAGGCTTAGGGTTAGGAGTTAGGGTTAGGGTTTCTATTAGGTTAGTTTTAAGGGCTAAGGTTAGTTTTAGGGTTAAGGTTGGTTTAGGGTTAGGATTAGGGTTAGGGTACGACTTAGGGCTAGGGTTAGGGCTAGGGTTAGGGTTAGGGTTAGGGTTTAGGGTTATGGTTAGGGTTAGGGGTTAGGGGTTAGGCTTAGGGTTAGCGTTACGGTTAGGGGTTAGGGGTTAGGGTTAGGGCTAAGGTTAGGGTTAGGGCTAGGGTTAGGGTTAGGGTTACGGCTAGGGTTAGGGTTAGGTTAGGCTTAGGGTTAGGAGTTAGGGTTAGGGTTTCTATTAGGTTAGTTTTAAGGGCTAAGGTTAGTTTTAGGGTTAAGGTTGGGTTAGGGTTAGGATTAGGGTTAGGGTACGACTTAGGGCTAGGGTTAGGGCTAGGGTTAGGGTTAGGGTTAGGGTTTAGGGTTATGGTTAGGGTTAGGGGTTAGGGGTTAGGCTTAGGGTTAGCGTTACGGTTAGGGGTTAGGGGTTAGGGTTAGGGCTAGGGTTAGGGTTAGGGCTAGGGTTAGGGTTAGGGTTACGGCTAGGGTTAGGGTTAGGGTTAGGTTAGGCTTAGGGTTAGGAGTTAGGGTTAGGGTTTCTATTAGGTTAGTTTTAAGGGCTAAGGTTAGTTTTAGGGTTAAGGTTGGGTTAGGGTTAGGATTAGGGTTAGGGTACGACTTAGGGCTAGGGTTAGGGCTAGGGTTAGGGTTAGGGTTAGGGTTTAGGGTTATGGTTAGGGTTAGGGGTTAGGGGTTAGGCTTAGGGTTAGCGTTACGGTTAGGGGTTAGGGGTTAGGGTTAGGGCTAAGGTTAGGGTTAGGGTTAGGGCTAGGGTTAGGGTTAGGGTTACGGCTAGGGTTAGGGTTAGGGTTAGGTTAGGCTTAGGGTTAGGAGTTAGGGTTAGGGTTTCTATTAGGTTAGTTTTAAGGGCTAAGGTTAGTTTTAGGGTTAAGGTTGGGTTAGGGTTAGGATTAGGGTTAGGGTACGACTTAGGGCTAGGGTTAGGGCTAGGGTTAGGGTTAGGGTTAGGGTTTAGGGTTATGGTTAGGGTTAGGGGTTAGGGGTTAGGCTTAGGGTTAGCGTTACGGTTAGGGGTTAGGGGTTAGGGTTAGGGCTAAGGTTAGGGTTAGGGTTAGGGCTAGGGTTAGGGTTAGGGTTACGGCTAGGGTTAGGGTTAGGGTTAGGTTAGGCTTAGGGTTAGGAGTTAGGGTTAGGGTTTCTATTAGGTTAGTTTTAAGGGCTAAGGTTAGTTTTAGGGTTAAGGTTGGTTTAGGGTTAGGATTAGGGTTAGGGTACGACTTAGGGCTAGGGTTAGGGCTAGGGTTAGGGTTAGGGTTAGGGTTTAGGGTTATGGTTAGGGTTAGGGGTTAGGGGTTAGGCTTAGGGTTAGCGTTACGGTTAGGGGTTAGGGGTTAGGGTTAGGGCTAAGGTTAGGGTTAGGGTTAGGGCTAGGGTTAGGGTTAGGGTTACGGCTAGGGTTAGGGTTAGGGTTAGGTTAGGCTTAGGGTTAGGAGTTAGGGTTAGGGTTTCTATTAGGTTAGTTTTAAGGGCTAAGGTTAGTTTTAGGGTTAAGGTTGGGTTAGGGTTAGGATTAGGGTTAGGGTACGACTTAGGGCTAGGGTTAGGGCTAGGGTTAGGGTTAGGGTTTAGGGTTATGGTTAGGGTTAGGGGTTAGGGGTTAGGCTTAGGGTTAGCGTTACGGTTAGGGGTTAGGGGTTAGGGTTAGGGCTAAGGTTAGGGTTAGGGTTAGGGCTAGGGTTAGGGTTAGGGTTACGGCTAGGGTTAGGGTTAGGTTAGGCTTAGGGTTAGGAGTTAGGGTTAGGGTTTCTATTAGGTTAGTTTTAAGGGCTAAGGTTAGTTTTAGGGTTAAGGTTGGGTTAGGGTTAGGATTAGGGTTAGGGTACGACTTAGGGCTAGGGTTAGGGCTAGGGTTAGGGTTAGGGTTAGGGTTTAGGGTTATGGTTAGGGTTAGGGGTTAGGCTTAGGGTTAGCGTTACGGTTAGGGGTTAGGGGTTAGGGTTAGGGCTAAGGTTAGGGTTAGGGCTAGGGCTAGGGTTAGGGTTAGGGTTACGGCTAGGGTTAGGGTTAGGTTAGGCTTAGGGTTAGGAGTTAGGGTTAGGGTTTCTATTAGGTTAGTTTTAAGGGCTAAGGTTAGTTTTAGGGTTAAGGTTGGGTTAGGATTAGGGTTAGGGTACGACTTAGGGCTAGGGTTAGGGCTAGGGTTAGGGTTAGGGTTAGGGTTTAGGGTTATGGTTAGGGTTAGGGGTTAGGGGTTAGGCTTAGGGTTAGCGTTACGGTTAGGGGTTAGGGTTAGGGCTAAGGTTAGGGTTAGGGTTAGGGCTAGGGTTAGGGTTAGGTTTACGGCTAGGGTTAGGGTTAGGGTTAGGTTAGGGTTTCTATTAGGTTAGTTTTAAGGGCTAAGGTTAGTTTTAGGGTTAAGGTTGGGTTAGGGTTAGGATTAGGGTTAGGGTACGACTTAGGGCTAGGGTTAGGGCTAGGGTTAGGGTTAGGGTTTAGGGTTATGGTTAGGGTTAGGGGTTAGGGGTTAGGCTTAGGGTTAGCGTTACGGTTAGGGGTTAGGGGTTAGGGTTAGGGCTAAGGTTAGGGTTAGGGTTAGGGCTAGGGTTAGGGTTAGGGTTACGGCTAGGGTTAGGGTTAGGGTTAGGTTAGGCTTAGGGTTAGGAGTTAGGGTTAGGGTTTCTATTAGGTTAGTTTTAAGGGCTAAGGTTAGTTTTAGGGTTAAGGTTGGTTTAGGGTTAGGATTAGGGTTAGGGTACGACTTAGGGTTAGGGCTAGGGTTAGGGTTAGGGTTAGGGTTTAGGGTTATGGTTAGGGTTAGGGGTTAGGGGTTAGGCTTAGGGTTAGCGTTACGGTTAGGGGTTAGGGGTTAGGGTTAGGGCTAAGGTTAGGGTTAGGGCTAGGGTTAGGGTTAGGGTTACGGCTAGGGTTAGGGTTAGGGTTAGGTTAGGCTTAGGGTTAGGAGTTAGGGTTAGGGTTTCTATTAGGTTAGTTTTAAGGGCTAAGGTTAGTTTTAGGGTTAAGGTTGGGTTAGGGTTAGGATTAGGGTTAGGGTACGACTTAGGGCTAGGGTTAGGGCTAGGGTTAGGGTTAGGGTTAGGGTTTAGGGTTATGGTTAGGGTTAGGGGTTAGGGGTTAGGCTTAGGGTTAGCGTTACGGTTAGGGGTTAGGGGTTAGGGTTAGGGCTAAGGTTAGGGTTAGGGTTAGGGCTAGGGTTAGGGTTAGGGTTACGGCTAGGGTTAGGGTTAGGTTAGGCTTAGGGTTAGGAGTTAGGGTTAGGGTTTCTATTAGGTTAGTTTTAAGGGCTAAGGTTAGTTTTAGGGTTAAGGTTGGGTTAGGGTTAGGATTAGGGTTAGGGTACGACTTAGGGCTAGGGTTAGGGCTAGGGTTAGGGTTAGGGTTTAGGGTTATGGTTAGGGTTAGGGGTTAGGGGTTAGGCTTAGGGTTAGCGTTACGGTTAGGGGTTAGGGGTTAGGGTTAGGGCTAAGGTTAGGGTTAGGGTTAGGGCTAGGGTTAGGGTTAGGGTTACGGCTAGGGTTAGGGTTAGGGTTAGGTTAGGCTTAGGGTTAGGAGTTAGGGTTAGGGTTTCTATTAGGTTAGTTTTAAGGGCTAAGGTTAGTTTTAGGGTTAAGGTTGGGTTAGGGTTAGGATTAGGGTTAGGGTACGACTTAGGGCTAGGGTTAGGGCTAGGGTTAGGGTTAGGGTTAGGGTTTAGGGTTATGGTTAGGGTTAGGGGTTAGGGGTTAGGCTTAGGGTTAGCATTACGGTTAGGGGTTAGGGGTTAGGGTTAGGGCTAAGGTTAGGGTTAGGGTTAGGGCTAGGGTTAGGGTTAGGGTTACGGCTAGGGTTAGGGTTAGGGTTAGGTTAGGCTTAGGGTTAGGAGTTAGGGTTAGGGTTTCTATTAGGTTAGTTTTAAGGGCTAAGGTTAGTTTTAGGGTTAAGGTTGGGTTAGGGTTAGGATTAGGGTTAGGGTACGACTTAGGGCTAGGGTTAGGGCTAGGGTTAGGGTTAGGGTTAGGGTTTAGGGTTATGGTTAGGGTTAGGGGTTAGGGGTTAGGCTTAGGGTTAGCGTTACGGTTAGGGGTTAGGGGTTAGGGTTAGGGCTAAGGTTAGGGTTAGGGTTAGGGCTAGGGTTAGGGTTAGGGTTACGGCTAGGGTTAGGGTTAGGGTTAGGTTAGGCTTAGGGTTAGGAGTTAGGGTTAGGGTTTCTATTAGGTTAGTTTTAAGGGCTAAGGTTAGTTTTAGGGTTAAGGTTGGTTTAGGGTTAGGATTAGGGTTAGGGTACGACTTAGGGCTAGGGTTAGGGCTAGGGTTAGGGTTAGGGTTAGGGTTTAGGGTTATGGTTAGGGTTAGGGGTTAGGGGTTAGGCTTAGGGTTAGCGTTACGGTTAGGGGTTAGGGTTAGGGCTAAGGTTAGGGTTAGGGTTAGGGCTAGGGTTAGGGTTAGGGTTACGGCTAGGGTTAGGGTTAGGGTTAGGTTAGGCTTAGGGTTAGGAGTTAGGGTTAGGGTTTCTATTAGGTTAGTTTTAAGGGCTAAGGTTAGTTTTAGGGTTAAGGTTGGGTTAGGGTTAGGATTAGGGTTAGGGTACGACTTAGGGCTAGGGTTAGGGCTAGGGTTAGGGTTAGGGTTAGGGTTTAGGGTTATGGTTAGGGTTAGGGGTTAGGGGTTAGGCTTAGGGTTAGCGTTACGGTTAGGGGTTAGGGGTTAGGGTTAGGGCTAAGGTTAGGGTTAGGGTTAGGGCTAGGGTTAGGGTTAGGGTTACGGCTAGGGTTAGAGTTAGGTTAGGCTTAGGGTTAGGAGTTAGGGTTAGGGTTTCTATTAGGTTAGTTTTAAGGGCTAAGGTTAGTTTTAGGGTTAAGGTTGGGTTAGGGTTAGGATTAGGGTTAGGGTACGACTTAGGGCTAGGGTTAGGGCTAGGGTTAGGGTTAGGGTTAGGGTTTAGGGTTATGGTTAGGGTTAGGGGTTAGGGGTTAGGCTTAGGGTTAGCGTTATGGTTAGGGGTTAGGGGTTAGGGTTAGGGCTAAGGTTAGGGTTAGGGTTAGGGCTAGGGCTAGGGTTAGTGTTAGGGTTACGGCTAGGGTTAGGGTTAGGGTTAGGTTAGGCTTAGGGTTAGGAGTTAGGGTTAGGGTTTCTATTAGGTTAGTTTTAAGGGCTAAGGTTAGTTTTAGGGTTAAGGTTGGGTTAGGGTTAGGATTAGGGTTAGGGTACGACTTAGGGCTAGGGTTAGGGCTAGGGTTAGGGTTAGGGTTAGGGTTTAGGGTTATGGTTAGGGTTAGGGGTTAGGGGTTAGGCTTAGGGTTAGCGTTACGGTTAGGGGTTAGGGGTTAGGGTTAGGGCTAAGGTTAGGGTTAGGGCTAGGGTTAGGGTTAGGTTAGGCTTAGGGTTAGGAGTTAGGGTTAGGGTTTCTATTAGGTTAGTTTTAAGGGCTAAGGTTAGTTTTAGGGTTAAGGTTGGGTTAGGGTTAGGATTAGGGTTAGGGTATGACTTAGGGCTAGGGTTAGGGCTAGGGTTAGGTTTAGGCTTAGGGTTTAGGGTTATGGTTAGGGTTAGGGGTTAGGGGTTAGGCTTAGGGTTAGCGTTACGGTTAGGGGTTAGGGTTAGGGCTAAAGGTTAGGGTTAGGGTTAGGGCTAGGGTTAGGGTTAGGGTTAGGGTTACGGCTAGGGTTAGGGTTAGGTTAGGCTTAGGGTTAGGAGTTAGGGTTAGGGTTTCTATTAGGTTAGTTTTAAGGGCTAAGGTTAGTTTTAGGGTTAAGGTTGGGTTAGGGTTAGGATTAGGGTTAGGGTACGACTTAGGGCTAGGGTTAGGGCTAGGGTTAGGGTTAGGGTTAGGGTTTAGGGTTATGGTTAGGGTTAGGGGTTAGGGGTTAGGCTTAGGGTTAGCGTTACGGTTAGGGGTTAGGGTTAGGGCTAAGGTTAGGGTTAGGGTTAGGGCTAGGGTTAGGGTTAGGGTTAGGGTTACGGCTAGGGTTAGGGTTAGGTTAGGCTTAGGGTTAGGAGTTAGGGTTAGGGTTTCTATTAGGTTAGTTTTAAGGGCTAAGATTAGTTTTAGGGTTAAGGTTGGGTTAGGGTTAGGATTAGGGTTAGGGTACGACTTAGGGCTAGGGTTAGGGCTAGGGTTAGGGTTAGGGTTAGGGTTTAGGGTTATGGTTAGGGTTAGGGGTTAGGGGTTAGGCTTAGGGTTAGCGTTATGGTTAGGGGTTAGGGGTTAGGGTTAGGGCTAAGGTTAGGGTTAGGGTTAGGGCTAGGGCTAGGGTTAGTGTTAGGGTTACGGCTAGGGTTAGGGTTAGGGTTAGGTTAGGCTTAGGGTTAGGAGTTAGGGTTAGGGTTTCTATTAGGTTAGTTTTAAGGGCTAAGGTTAGTTTTAGGGTTAAGGTTGGGTTAGGGTTAGGATTAGGGTTAGGGTACGACTTAGGGCTAGGGTTAGGGCTAGGGTTAGGGTTAGGGTTAGGGTTTAGGGTTATGGTTAGGGTTAGGGGTTAGGGGTTAGGCTTAGGGTTAGCGTTACGGTTAGGGGTTAGGGGTTAGGGTTAGGGCTAAGGTTAGGGTTAGGGCTAGGGTTAGGGTTAGGTTAGGCTTAGGGTTAGGAGTTAGGGTTAGGGTTTCTATTAGGTTAGTTTTAAGGGCTAAGGTTAGTTTTAGGGTTAAGGTTGGGTTAGGGTTAGGATTAGGGTTAGGGTATGACTTAGGGCTAGGGTTAGGGCTAGGGTTAGGTTTAGGCTTAGGGTTTAGGGTTATGGTTAGGGTTAGGGGTTAGGGGTTAGGCTTAGGGTTAGCGTTACGGTTAGGGGTTAGGGTTAGGGCTAAAGGTTAGGGTTAGGGTTAGGGCTAGGGTTAGGGTTAGGGTTAGGGTTACGGCTAGGGTTAGGGTTAGGTTAGGCTTAGGGTTAGGAGTTAGGGTTAGGGTTTCTATTAGGTTAGTTTTAAGGGCTAAGGTTAGTTTTAGGGTTAAGGTTGGGTTAGGGTTAGGATTAGGGTTAGGGTACGACTTAGGGCTAGGGTTAGGGCTAGGGTTAGGGTTAGGGTTAGGGTTTAGGGTTATGGTTAGGGTTAGGGGTTAGGGGTTAGGCTTAGGGTTAGCGTTACGGTTAGGGGTTAGGGTTAGGGCTAAGGTTAGGGTTAGGGTTAGGGCTAGGGTTAGGGTTAGGGTTAGGGTTACGGCTAGGGTTAGGGTTAGGTTAGGCTTAGGGTTAGGAGTTAGGGTTAGGGTTTCTATTAGGTTAGTTTTAAGGGCTAAGATTAGTTTTAGGGTTAAGGTTGGGTTAGGGTTAGGATTAGGGTTAGGGTACGACTTAGGGCTAGGGTTAGGGCTAGGGTTAGGGTTAGGGTTAGGGTTTAGGGTTATGGTTAGGGTTAGGGGTTAGGGGTTAGGCTTAGGGTTAGCGTTACGGTTAGGGGTTAGGGGTTAGGGTTAGGGCTAAGGTTAGGGTTAGGGCTAGGGTTAGGGTTAGGGTTACGGCTAGGGTTAGGTTTAGGGTTAGGTTAGGCTTAGGGTTAGGAGTTAGGGTTAGGGTTTTTATTAGGTTAGTTTTAAGGGCTAAGGTTAGTTTTAGGGTTAAGGTTGGGTTAGGGTTAGGATTAGGGTTAGGGTACGACTTAGGGCTAGGGTTAGGGCTAGGGTTAGGGTTAGGGTTTAGGGTTATGGTTAGGGTTAGGGGTTAGGGGTTAGGCTTAGGGTTAGCGTTACGGTTAGGGGTTAGGGGTTAGGGTTAGGGCTAAGGTTAGGGTTAGGGTTAGGGTTAGGGCTAGGGTTAGGGTTAGGGTTACGGCTAGGGTTAGGGTTAGGGTTAGGTTAGGCTTAGGGTTAGGAGTTAGGGTTAGGGTTTCTATTAGGTTAGTTTTAAGGGCTAAGGTTAGTTTTAGGGTTAAGGTTGGGTTAGGGTTAGGATTAGGGTTAGGGTACGAGTTAGGGCTAGGGTTAGGGCTAGGGTTAGGGTTAGGGTTTAGGGTTATGGTTAGGGTTAGGGGTTAGGGGTTAGGCTTAGGGTTAGCGTTACGGTTAGGGGTTAGGGGTTAGGGTTAGGGCTAAGGTTAGGGTTAGGGTTAGGGCTAGGGTTAGGGTTAGGGTTACGGCTAGGGTTAGGGTTAGGGTTAGGTTAGGCTTAGGGTTAGGAGTTAGGGTTAGGGTTTCTATTAGGTTAGTTTTAAGGGCTAAGGTTAGTTTTAGGGTTAAGGTTGGGTTAGGGTTAGGATTAGGGTTAGGGTACGACTTACGGCAAGGGTTAGGGCTAGGGTTAGGGTTAGGGTTAGGGTTTAGGGTTATGGTTAGGGTTAGGGGTTAGGGGTTAGGCTTAGGGTTAGCGTTACGGTTAGCGTTACGGTTAGGGGTTAGGGGTTAGGGTTAGGGCTAAGGTTAGGGTTAGGGTTAGGGTTAGGGTTACGGCTAGGGTTAGGGTTAGGGTTAGGTTAGGCTTAGGGTTAGGAGTTAGGGTTAGGGTTTCTATTAGGTTAGTTTTAAGGGCTAAGATTAGTTTTAGGGTTAAGGTTGGGTTAGGGTTAGGATTAGGGATAGGGTACGACTTAGGGCTAGGGTTAGGGCTAGGGTTAGGGTTAGGGTTAGGGTTTAGGGTTATGGTTAGGGTTAGGGGTTAGGGGTTAGGCTTAGGGTTAGCGTTACGGTTAGGGGTTAGGGGTTAGGGTTAGGGCTAAGGTTAGGGTTAGGGTTAGGGTTAGGGCTAGGGTTAGGGTTAGGGTTACGGCTAGGGTTAGGGTTAGGGTTAGGTTAGGCTTAGGGTTAGGAGTTAGGGTTAGGGTTTCTATTAGGTTAGTTTTAAGGGCTAAGGTTAGTTTTAGGGTTAAGGTTGGGTTAGGGTTAGGATTAGGGTTAGGGTACGACTTAGGGCTAGGGTTAGGGCTAGGGTTAGGGTTAGGGTTAGGGTTTAGGGTTATGGTTAGGGTTAGGGGTTAGGGGTTAGGCTTAGGGTTAGCGTTACGGTTAGGGGTTAGGGGTTAGGGTTAGGGCTAAGGTTAGGGTTAGGGTTAGGGTTAGGGCTAGGGTTAGGGTTAGGGTTACGGCTAGGGTTAGGGTTAGGGTTAGGTTAGGCTTAGGGTTAGGAGTTAGGGTTAGGGTTTCTATTAGGTTAGTTTTAAGGGCTAAGGTTAGTTTTAGGGTTAAGGTTGGGTTAGGGTTAGGATTAGGGTTAGGGTACGACTTAGGGCTAGGGTTAGGGTTAGGGTTAGGGTTTAGGGTTATGGTTAGGGTTAGGGGTTAGGGGTTAGGCTTAGGGTTAGCGTTACGGTTAGGGGTTAGGGGTTAGGGTTAGGGCTAAGGTTAGGGTTAGGGTTAGGGCTAGGGTTAGGGTTAGGGTTACGGCTAGGGTTAGGATTAGGGTTAGGTTAGGCTTAGGGTTAGGAGTTAGGGTTAGGGTTTCTATTAGGTTAGTTTTAAGGGCTAAGGTTAGTTTTAGGGTTAAGGTTGGGTTAGGGTTAGGATTAGGGTTAGGGTACGACTTAGGGCTAGGGTTAGGGCTAGGGTTAGGGTTAGGGTTAGGGTTTAGGGTTATGGTTAGGGTTAGGGGTTAGGGGTTAGGCTTAGGGTTAGCGTTACGGTTAGGGGTTAGGGGTTAGGGTTAGGGCTAAGGTTAGGGTTAGGGTTAGGGCTAGGGTTAGGGTTAGGGTTACGGCTAGGGTTAGGGTTAGGGTTAGGTTAGGCTTAGGGTTAGGAGTTAGGGTTAGGGTTTCTATTAGGTTAGTTTTAAGGGCTAAGGTTAGTTTTAGGGTTAAGGTTGGGTTAGGGCTAGGATTAGGGTTAGGGTACGACTTAGGGCTAGGGTTAGGGCTAGGGTTAGGGTTAGGGTTAGGGTTTAGGGTTATGGTTAGGGTTAGGGGTTAGGGGTTAGGCTTAGGGTTAGCGTTACGGTTAGGGGTTAGGGGTTAGGGTTAGGGCTAAGGTTAGGGTTAGGGTTAGGGTTATGGTTAGGGCTAGGGTTAGGGTTAGGGTTAGGGTTACGGCTAGGGTTAGGGTTAGGGTTAGGTTAGGCTTAGGGTTAGGAGTTAGGTTTAGGGTTTCTATTAGGTTAGATTTAAGGGCTAAGGTTAGTTTTAGGGTTAAGGTTGGGTTAGGGTTAGGATTAGGGTTAGGGTACGACTTAGGGCTAGGGTTAGGGCTAGGGTTAGGGTTAGGGTTAGGGTTTAGGGTTATGGTTAGGGTTAGGGGTTAGGGGTTAGGCTTAGGGTTAGCGTTACGGTTAGGGGTTAGGGTTAGGGCTAAGGTTAGGGTTAGGGTTAGGGTTAGGGCTAGGGTTAGGGTTAGGGTTAGGGTTAGGGCTAGGGTTAGGGTTAGGGTTACGGCTAGGGTTAGGGTTAGGGTTAGGTTAGGCTTAGGGTTAGGAGTTAGGGTTAGGGTTTCTATTAGGTTAGTTTTAAGGGCTAAGGTTAGTTTTAGGGTTAAGGTTGGGTTAGGGTTAGGATTAGGGTTAGGGTACGACTTAGGGCTAGGGTTAGGGCTAGGGTTAGGGTTAGGGTTAGGGTTTAGGGTTATGGTTAGGGTTAGGGGTTAGGGGTTAGGCTTAGGGTTAGCGTTACGGTTAGGGGTTAGGGGTTAGGGTTAGGGCTAAGGTTAGGGTTAGGGTTAGGGTTAGGGCTAGGGTTAGGGTTAGGGTTACGGCTAGGGTTAGGGTCAGGGTTAGGTTAGGCTTAGGGTTAGGAGTTAGGGTTAGGGTTTCTATTAGGTTAGTTTTAAGGGCTAAGGTTAGTTTTAGGGTTAAGGTTGGGTTAGGGTTAGGATTAGGGTTAGGGTACGACTTAGGGCTAGGGTTAGGGCTAGGGTTAGGGTTAGGGTTAGGGTTTAGGGTTATGGTTAGGGTTAGGGGTTAGGGGTTAGGGGTTCGGCTTAGGGTTAGCGTTACGGTTAGGGGTTAGGGGTTAGGGTTAGGGCTAAGGTTAGGGTTAGGGTTAGGGTTAGGGCTAGGGTTAGGGTTAGGGTTACGGCTAGGGTTAGGGTTAGGGTTAGGTTAGGCTTAGGGTTAGGAGTTAGGGTTAGGGTTTCTATTAGGTTAGTTTTAAGGGCTAAGGTTAGTTTTAGGGTTAAGGTTGGGTTAGGGTTAGGATTAGGGTTAGGGTACGACTTAGGGCTAGGGTTAGGGCTAGGGTTAGGGTTAGGGTTTAGGGTTATGGTTAGGGTTAGGGGTTAGGGGTTAGGGGTTAGGCTTAGGGTTAGCGTTACGGTTAGGGGTTAGGGGTTAGGGTTAGGGCTAAGGTTAGGGTTAGGGTTAGGGCTAGGGTTAGGGTTAGGGTTACGGCTAGGGTTAGGGTTAGGGTTAGGTTAGGCTTAGGGTTAGGAGTTAGGGTTAGGGTTTCTATTAGGATAGTTTTAAGGGCTAAGGTTAGTTTTAGGGTTAAGGTTGGGTTAGGGTTAGGATTAGGGTTAGGGTACGACTTAGGGCTAGGGTTAGGGCTAGGGTTAGGCTTAGGGTTACGGTTTAGGGTTATGGTTAGGGTTAGGGGTTAGGGGTTAGGCTTAGGGTTAGCGTTACGGTTAGGGGTTAGGGGTTAGGGTTAGGGCTAAGGTTAGGGTTAGGGTTAGGGTTAGGGCTAGGGTTAGGGTTAGGGTTACGGCTAGGGTTAGGGTTAGGGTTAGGTTAGGCTTAGGGTTAGGAGTTAGGGTTAGGGTTTCTATTAGGTTAGTTTTAAGGGCTAAGGTTAGTTTTAGGGTTAAGGTTGGGTTAGGGTTAGGATTAGGGTTAGGGTACGACTTAGGGCTAGTGTTAGGGCTAGGGTTAGGGTTAGGGTTAGGGTTAGGGTTTAGGGTTATGGTTAGGGTTAGGGGTTAGGGGTTAGGGGTTAGGCTTAGGGTTAGCGTTACGGTTAGGGGTTAGGGGTTAGGGTTAGGGCTAAGGTTAGGGTTAGGGTTAGGGTTAGGGCTAGGGTTAGGGTTAGGGTTACGGCTAGGGTTAGGGTTAGGGTTAGGTTAGGCTTATGGTTAGGAGTTAGGGTTAGGGTTTCTATTAGGTTAGTTTTAAGGGCTAAGGTTAGTTTTAGGGTTAAGGTTGGGTTAGGGTTAGGATTAGGGTTAGGGTACGACTTAGGGCTAGGGTTAGGGCTAGGGTTAGGGTTAGGGTTAGGGTTTAGGGTTATGGTTAGGGTTAGGGGTTAGGGGTTAGGCTTAGGGTTAGCGTTACGGTTAGGGGTTAGGGGTTAGGGTTAGGGGTAAGGTTAGGGTTAGGGTTAGGGTTAGGGCTAGGGTTAGGGTTAGGGTTAGAGTTACGGCTAGGGTTAGGGTTAGGGTTAGGTTAGGCTTAGGGTTAGGAGTTAGGGTTAGGGTTTCTATTAGGTTAGTTTTAAGGGCTAAGGTTAGTTTTAGGGTTAAGGTTGGGTTAGGGTTAGGATTAGGGTTAGGGTACGACTTAGGGCTAGGGTTAGGGCTAGGGTTAGGGTTAGGGTTAGGGTTTAGGGTTATGGTTAGGGTTAGGGGTTAGGGGTTAGGCTTAGGGTTAGCGTTACGGTTAGGGGTTAGGGGTTAGGGTTAGGGCTAAGGTTAGGGTTAGGGTTAGGGTTAGGGCTAGGGTTAGGGTTAGGGTTAGGGTTACGGCTAGGGCTAGGGTTAGGGTTAGGTTAGGCTTAGGGTTAGGAGTTAGGGTTAGGGTTTCTATTAGGTTAGTTTTAAGGGCTAAGGTTAGTTTTAGGGTTAAGGTTGGGTTAGGGTTAGGATTAGGGTTAGGGTACGACTTAGGGCTAGGGTTAGGGTTAGGGTTAGGGTTAGGGTTTAGGGTTATGGTTAGGGTTAGGGGTTAGGGGTTAGGCTTAGGGTTAGCGTTACGGTTAGGGGTTAGGGGTTAGCGTTAGGGCTAAGGTTAGGGTTAGGGTTAGGGTTAGGGCTAGGGTTAGGGTTAGGGTTACGGCTAGGGTTAGGGTTAGGGTTAGGTTAGGCTTAGGGTTAGGAGTTAGGGTTAGGGTTTCTATTAGGTTAGTTTTAAGGGCTAAGGTTAGTTTTAGGGTTAAGGTTGGGTTAGGGTTAGGATTAGGGTTAGGGTACGACTTAGGGCTAGGGTTAGGGCTAGGGTTAGGGTTAGGGTTAGGGTTTAGGTTTATGGTTAGGGTTAGGGGTTAGGGGTTAGGGGTTAGGCTTAGGGTTAGCGTTACGGTTAGGGGTTAGGGGTTAGGGTTAGGGCTAAGGTTAGGGTTAGGGTTAGGGTTAGGGCTAGGGTTAGGGTTAGGGTTACGGCTAGGGTTAGGGTTAGGGTTAGGTTAGGCTTAGGGTTAGGAGTTAGGGTTAGGGTTTCTATTAGGTTAGTTTTAAGGGCTAAGGTTAGTTTTAGGGTTAAGGTTGGGTTAGGGTTAGGATTAGGGTTAGGGTACGACTTAGGGCTAGGGTTAGGGCTAGGGTTAGGGTTAGGGTTAGGGTTTAGGGTTATGGTTAGGGTTAGGGGTTAGGGGTTAGGCTTAGGGTTAGCGTTACGGTTAGGGGTTAGGGGTTAGGGTTAGGGCTAAGGTTAGGGTTAGGGTTAGGGTTAGGGCTAGGGTTAGGGTTAGGGTTAGGGTTACGGCTAGGGTTAGGGTTAGGGTTAGGTTAGGCTTAGGGTTAGGAGTTAGGGTTAGGGTTTCTATTAGGTTAGTTTTAAGGGCTAAGGTTAGTTTTAGGGTTAAGGTTGGGTTAGGGTTAGGATTAGGGTTAGGGTACGACTTAGGGCTAGGGTTAGGGCTAGGGTTAGGGTTAGGGTTAGGGTTTAGGGTTATGGTTAGGGTTAGGGGTTGGGGGTTAGGGGTTAGGCTTAGGGTTAGCGTTACGGTTAGGGGTTAGGGGTTAGGGTTAGGGCTAAGGTTAGGGTTAGGGTTAGGGTTAGGGCTAGGGTTAGGGTTAGGGTTACGGCTAGGGTTAGGGTTAGGGTTAGGTTAGGCTTAGGGTTAGGAGTTAGGGTTAGGGTTTCTATTAGGTTAGTTTTAAGGGCTAAGGTTAGTTTTAGGGTTAAGGTTGGGTTAGGGTTAGGATTAGGGTTAGGGTACGACTTAGGGCTAGGGTTAGGGCTAGGGTTAGGGTTAGGGTTAGGGTTAGGGTTTAGGGTTATGGTTAGGGTTAGGGGTTAGGGGTTAGGCTTAGGGTTAGCGTTACGGTTAGGGGTTAGGGGTTAGGGTTAGGGCTAAGGTTAGGGTTAGGGTTAGGGCTAGGGTTAGGGTTAGGGTTAGGGTTACGGCTAGGGTTAGGGTTAGGGTTAGTTTAGGCTTAGGGTTAGGAGTTAGGGTTAGGGTTTCTATTAGGTTAGTTTTAAGGGCTAAGGTTAGTTTTAGGGTTAAGGTTGGGTTAGGGTTAGGATTAGGGTTAGGGTACGACTTAGGGCTAGGGTTAGGGCTAGGGTTAGGGTTAGGGTTAGGGTTTAGGGTTATGGTTAGGGTTAGGGGTTAGGGGTTAGGCTTAGGGTTAGCGTTACGGTTAGGGGTTAGGGGTTAGGGTTAGGGCTAAGGTTAGGGTTAGGGTTAGGGTTAGGGCTAGGGTTAGGGTTAGGGTTACGGCTAGGGTTAGGGTTAGGGTTAGGTTAGGCTTAGGGTTAGGAGTTAGGGTTAGGGTTTCTATTAGGTTAGTTTTAAGGGCTAAGGTTAGTTTTAGGGTTAAGGTTGGGTTAGGGTTAGGATTAGGGTTAGGGTACGACTTAGGGCTAGGGTTAGGGTTAGGGTTAGGGTTAGGGTTTAGGGTTATGGTTAGGGTTAGGGGTTAGGGGTTAGGCTTAGGGTTAGCGTTACGGTTAGGGGTTAGGGGTTAGGGTTAGGGCTAAGGTTAGGGTTAGGGTTAGGGCTAGGGTTAGGGTTAGGGTTAGGGTTACGGCTAGGGTTAGGGTTAGGGATAGGTTAGGCTTAGGGTTAGGAGTTAGGGTTAGGGTTTCTATTAGGTTAGTTTTAAGGGCTAAGGTTAGTTTTAGGGTTAAGGTTGGGTTAGGGTTAGGATTAGGGTTAGGGTACGACTTAGGGCTAGGGTTAGGGCCAGGGTTAGGGTTAGGGTTAGGGTTAGGGTTTAGGGTTATGGTTAGGGTTAGGGGTTAGGGGTTAGGGGTTAGGCTTAGGGTTAGCGTTACGGTTAGGGGTTAGGGGTTAGGGTTAGGGCTAAGGTTAGGGTTAGGGTTAGGGTTAGGGCTAGGGTTAGGGTTAGGGTTACGGCTAGGGTTAGGGTTAGGGTTAGGTTAGGCTTAGGGTTAGGAGTTAGGGTTAGGGTTTCTATTAGGTTAGTTTTAAGGGCTAAGGTTAGTTTTAGGGCTAAGGTTGGGTTAGGGTTAGGATTAGGGTTAGGGTACGACTTAGGGCTAGGGTTAGGGCTAGGGTTAGGGTTAGGGTTTAGGGTTATGGTTAGGGTTAGGGGTTAGGGGTTAGGCTTAGGGTTAGCGTTACGGTTAGGGGTTAGGGGTTAGGGTTAGGGCTAAGGTTAGGGTTAGGGTTAGGGTTAGGGCTAGGGTTAGGGTTAGGGTTAGGGTTACGGCTAGGGTTAGGGTTAGGGTTAGGTTAGGCTTAGGGTTAGGAGTTAGGGTTAGGGTTTCTATTAGGTTAGTTTTAAGGGCTAAGGTTAGTTTTAGGGTTAAGGTTGGGTTAGGGTTAGGATTAGGGTTAGGGTACGACTTAGGGCTAGGGTTAGGGCTAGGGTTAGGGTTAGGGTTAGGGTTTAGGGTTATGGTTAGGGTTAGGGGTTAGGGGTTAGGCTTAGGGTTAGCGTTACGGTTAGGGGTTAGGGGTTAGGGTTAGGGCTAAGGTTAGGGTTAGGGTTAGGTTTAGGGCTAGGGTTAGGGTTAGGGTTACGGCTAGGGTTAGGGTTAGGGTTAGGTTAGGCTTAGGGTTAGGAGTTAGGGTTAGGGTTTCTATTAGGTTAGTTTTAAGGGCTAAGGTTAGTTTTAGGGTTAAGGTTGGGTTAGGGTTAGGATTAGGGTTAGGGTACGACTTAGGGCTAGGGTTAGGGCTAGGGTTAGGGTTAGGGTTAGGGTTTAGGGTTATGGTTAGGGTTAGGGGTTAGGGGTTAGGGGTTAGGCTTAGGGTTAGCGTTACGGTTAGGGGTTAGGGTTAGGGCTAAGGTTAGGGTTAGGGTTAGGGTTAGGGCTAGGGTTAGGGTTAGGGTTACGGCTAGGGTTAGGGTTAGGGTTAGGATAGGCTTAGGGTTAGGAGTTAGGGTTAGGGTTTCTATTAGGTTAGTTTTAAGGGCTAAGGTTAGTTTTAGGGTTAAGGTTGGGTTAGGGTTAGGATTAGGGTTAGGGTACGACTTAGGGCTAGGGTTAGGGTTAGGGTTAGGGTTTAGGGTTATGGTTAGGGTTAGGGGTTAGGGTTAGGGTTAGGGCTAGGGTTAGGGTTAGGGTTACGGCTAGGGTTAGGGTTAGGGTTAGGTTAGGCTTAGGGTTAGGAGTTAGGGTTAGGGTTTCTATTAGGTTAGTTTTAAGGGCTAATGTTAGTTTTAGGGTTAAGGTTGGGTTAGGGTTAGGATTAGGGTTAGGGTACGACTTAGGGCTAGGGTTAGGGCTAGGGTTAGGGTTAGGGTTAGGGTTAGGGTTTAGGGTTATGGTTAGGGTTAGGGGTTAGGGGTTAGGGGTTAGGCTTAGGGTTAGCGTTACGGTTAGGGGTTAGGGGTTAGGGTTAGGGCTAAGGTTAGGGTTAGGGTTAGGGTTAGGGCTAGGGTTAGGGTTAGGGTTACGGCTAGGGTTAGGGTTAGGGTTAGGTTAGGCTTAGGGTTAGGAGTTAGGGTTAGGGTTTCTATTAGGTTAGTTTTAAGGGCTAAGGTTAGTTTTAGGGTTAAGGTTGGGTTAGGGTTAGGATTAGGGTTAGGGTACGACTTAGGGCTAGGGTTAGGGTTAGGGTTAGGGTTAGGGTTTAGGGTTATGGTTAGGGTTAGGGGTTAGGGGTTAGGCTTAGGGTTAGCGTTACGGTTAGGGGTTAGGGGTTAGGGTTAGGGCTAAGGTTAGGGTTAGGGTTAGGGTTAGGGCTAGGGTTAGGGTTAGGGTTAGGGTTACGGCTAGGGTTAGGGTTAGGGTTAGGTTAGGCTTAGGGTTAGGAGTTAGGGTTAGGGTTTCTATTAGGTTAGTTTTAAGGGCTAAGGTTAGTTTTAGGGTTAAGGTTGGGTTAGGGTTAGGATTAGGGTTAGGGTACGACTTAGGGCTAGGGTTAGGGCTAGGGTTAGGGTTAGGGTTAGGGTTTAGGGTTATGGTTAGGGTTAGGGGTTAGGGGTTAGGCTTAGGGTTAGCGTTACGGTTAGGGGTTAGGGGTTAGGGTTAGGGGTAAGGTTAGGGTTAGGGTTAGGGTTAGGGCTAGGGTTAGGGTTAGGGTTAGAGTTACGGCTAGGGTTAGGGTTAGGGTTAGGTTAGGCTTAGGGTTAGGAGTTAGGGTTAGGGTTTCTATTAGGTTAGTTTTAAGGGCTAAGGTTAGTTTTAGGGTTAAGGTTGGGTTAGGGTTAGGATTAGGGTTAGGGTACGACTTAGGGCTAGGGTTAGGGCTAGGGTTAGGGTTAGGGTTAGGGTTAGGGTTTAGGGTTATGGTTAGGGTTAGGGGTTAGGGGTTAGGCTTAGGGTTAGCGTTACGGTTAGGGGTTAGGGGTTAGGGTTAGGGCTAAGGTTAGGGTTAGGGTTAGGGTTAGGGCTAGGGTTAGGGTTAGGGTTAGGGTTACGGCTAGGGTTAGGGTTAGGGTTAGGTTAGGCTTAGGGTTAGGAGTTAGGGTTAGGGTTTCTATTAGGTTAGTTTTAAGGGCTAAGGTTAGTTTTAGGGTTAAGGTTGGGTTAGGGTTAGGATTAGGGTTAGGGTACGACTTAGGGCTAGGGTTAGGGCTAGGGTTAGGGTTAGGGTTAGGGTTTAGGGTTATGGTTAGGGTTAGGGGTTAGGGGTTAGGCTTAGGGTTAGCGTTACGGTTAGGGGTTAGGGGTTAGGGTTAGGGCTAAGGTTAGGGTTAGGGTTAGGGTTAGGGTTAGGGCTAGGGTTAGGGTTAGGGTTAGGTTAGGCTTAGGGTTAGGAGTTAGGGTTAGGGTTTCTATTAGGTTAGTTTTAAGGGCTAAGGTTAGTTTTAGGGTTAAGGTTGGGTTAGGGTTAGGATTAGGGTTAGGGTACGACTTAGGGCTAGGGTTAGGGCTAGGGTTAGGGTTAGGGTTAGGGTTAGGGTTTAGGGTTATGGTTAGGGTTAGGGGTTAGGGGTTAGGGGTTAGGCTTAGGGTTAGCGTTACGGTTAGGGGTTAGGGGTTAGGGTTAGGGCTAAGGTTAGGGTTAGGGTTAGGGTTAGGGCTAGGGTTAGGGTTAGGGTTAGGGTTACGGCTAGGGTTAGGGTTAGGGTTAGGTTAGGCTTAGGGTTAGGAGTTAGGGTTAGGGTTTCTATTAGGTTAGTTTTAAGGGCTAAGGTTAGTTTTAGGGTTAAGGTTGGGTTAGGGTTAGGATTAGGGTTAGGGTACGACTTAGGGCTAGGGTTAGGGCTAGGGTTAGGGTTAGGGTTAGGGTTAGGGTTTAGGGTTATGGTTAGGGTTAGGGGTTAGGGGTTAGGGGTTAGGCTTAGGGTTAGCGTTACGGTTAGGGGTTAGGGGTTAGGGTTAGGGCTAAGGTTAGGGTTAGGGTTAGGGTTAGGGCTAGGGTTAGGGTTAGGGTTAGGGTTACGGCTAGGGTTAGGGTTAGGGTTAGGTTAGGCTTAGGGTTAGGAGTTAGGGTTAGGGTTTCTATTAGGTTAGTTTTAAGGGCTAAGGTTAGTTTTAGGGTTAAGGTTGGGTTAGGGTTAGGATTAGGGTTAGGGTACGACTTAGGGCTAGGGTTAGGGCTAGGGTTAGGGTTAGGGTTAGGGTTAGGGTTTAGGGTTATGGTTAGGGTTAGGGGTTAGGGGTTAGGGGTTAGGCTTAGGGTTAGCGTTACGGTTAGGGGTTAGGGGTTAGGGTTAGGGCTAAGGTTAGGGTTAGGGTTAGGGTTAGGGCTAGGGTTAGGGTTAGGGTTACGGCTAGGGTTAGGGTTAGGGTTAGGTTAGGCTTAGGGTTAGGAGTTAGGGTTAGGGTTTCTATTAGGTTAGTTTTAAGGGCTAAGGTTAGTTTTAGGGTTAGGGTTGGGTTAGGGTTAGGATTAGGGTTAGGGTACGACTTAGGGCTAGGGTTAGGGCTAGGGTTAGGGTTAGGGTTAGGGTTAGGGTTTAGGGTTATGGTTAGGGTTAGGGGTTAGGGGTTAGGCTTAGGGTTAGCGTTACGGTTAGGGGTTAGGGGTTAGGGTTAGGGCTAAGGTTAGGGTTAGGGTTAGGGTTAGGGCTAGGGTTAGGGTTAGGGTTACGGCTAGGGTTAGGGTTAGGGTTAGGTTAGGCTTAGGGTTAGGAGTTAGGGTTAGGGTTTCTATTAGGTTAGTTTTAAGGGCTAAGGTTAGTTTTAGGGTTAAGGTTGGGTTAGGGTTAGGATTAGGGTTAGGGTACGACTTAGGGCTAGGGTTAGGGCTAGGGTTAGGGTTAGGGTTAGGGTTAGGGTTTAGGGTTATGGTTAGGGTTAGGGGTTAGGGGTTAGGGGTTAGGCTTAGGGTTAGCGTTACGGTTAGGGGTTAGGGGTTAGGGTTAGGGCTAAGGTTAGGGTTAGGGTTAGGGTTAGGGCTAGGGTTAGGGTTAGGGTTACGGCTAGGGTTAGGGTTAGGGTTAGGTTAGGCTTAGGGTTAGGAGTTAGGGTTAGGGTTTCTATTAGGTTAGTTTTAAGGGCTAAGGTTAGTTTTAGGGTTAAGGTTGGGTTAGGGTTAGGATTAGGGTTAGGGTACGACTTAGGGCTAGGGTTAGGGCTAGGGTTAGGGTTAGGGTTAGGGTTTAGGGTTATGGTTAGGGTTAGGGGTTAGGGGTTAGGGGTTAGGCTTAGGGTTAGCGTTACGGTTAGGGGTTAGGGGTTAGGGTTAGGGCTAAGGTTAGGGTTAGGGTTAGGGTTAGGGCTAGGGTTAGGGTTAGGGTTAGGGTTACGGCTAGGGTTAGGGTTAGGGTTAGGTTAGGCTTAGGGTTAGGAGTTAGGGTTAGGGTTTCTATTAGGTTAGTTTTAAGGGCTAAGGTTAGTTTTAGGGTTAAGGTTGGGTTAGGGTTAGGATTAGGGTTAGGGTACGACTTAGGGCTAGGGTTAGGGCTAGGGTTAGGGTTAGGGTTAGGGTTAGGGTTTAGGGTTATGGTTAGGGTTAGGGGTTAGGGGTTAGGCTTAGGGTTAGCGTTACGGTTAGGGGTTAGGGGTTAGGGTTAGGGCTAAGGTTAGGGTTAGGGTTAGGGTTAGGGTTACGGCTAGGGTTAGGGTTAGGGTTAGGTTAGGCTTAGGGTTAGGAGTTAGGGTTAGGGTTTCTATTAGGTTAGTTTTAAGGGCTAAGGTTAGTTTTAGGGTTAAGGTTGGGTTAGGGTTAGGATTAGGGTTAGGGTACGACTTAGGGCTAGGGTTAGGGCTAGGGTTAGGGTTAGGGTTAGGGTTTAGGGTTATGGTTAGGGTTAGGGGTTAGGGGTTAGGCTTAGGGTTAGCATTACGGTTAGGGGTTAGGGGTTAGGGTTAGGGCTAAGGTTAGGGTTAGGGTTAGGGTTAGGGCTAGGGTTAGGGTTAGGGTTAGGGTTACGGCTAGGGTTAGGGTTAGGGTTAGGTTAGGCTTAGGGTTAGGAGTTAGGGTTAGGGTTTCTATTAGGTTAGTTTTAAGGGCTAAGGTTAGTTTTAGGGTTAAGGTTGGGTTAGGGTTAGGATTAGGGTTAGGGTACGACTTAGGGCTAGGGTTAGGGCTAGGGTTAGGGTTAGGGTTAGGGTTAGGGTTTAGGGTTATGGTTAGGGTTAGGGGTTAGGGGTTAGGGGTTAGGCTTAGGGTTAGCGTTACGGTTAGGGGTTAGGGGTTAGGGTTAGGGCTAAGGTTAGGGTTAGGGTTAGGGTTAGGGCTAGGGTTAGGGTTAGGGTTAGGGTTACGGCTAGGGTTAGGGTTAGGGTTAGGTTAGGCTTACGGTTAGGAGTTAGGGTTAGGGTTTCTATTAGGTTAGTTTTAATGGCTAAGGTTAGTTTTAGGGTTAAGGTTGGGTTAGGGTTAGGATT
Organism: Buteo buteo; assembly: GCF_964188355.1. Taxonomy (NCBI): domain Eukaryota; kingdom Metazoa; phylum Chordata; class Aves; order Accipitriformes; family Accipitridae; genus Buteo; species Buteo buteo. Next base: position 25,555 of record NW_027439365.1, read on the forward strand.
AGGGTTAGGGTACGACTTAGGGCTAGGGTTAGGGCTAGGGTTAGGGTTAGGGTTAGGGTTAGGGTTTAGGGTTATCGTTAGGGTTAGGGGTTAGGGGTTAGGCTTAGGGTTAGCGTTACGGTTAGGGGTTAGGGGTTAGGGTTAGGGCTAAGGTTAGGGTTAGGGTTAGGGTTAGGGTTAGGGCTAGGGTTAGGGTTAGGGTTAGGGTTACGGCTAGGGTTAGGGTTAGGGTTAGGTTAGGCTTAGGGTTAGGAGTTAGGGTTAGGGTTTCTATTAGGTTAGTTTTAAGGGCTAAGGTTAGTTTTAGGGTTAAGGTTGGGTTAGGGTTAGGATTAGGGTTAGGGTACGACTTAGGGCTAGGGTTAGGGCTAGGGTTAGGGTTAGGGTTAGGGTTAGGGTTTAGGATTATGGTTAGGGTTAGGGGTTAGGGGTTAGGGGTTAGGCTTAGGGTTAGCGTTACGGTTAGGGGTTAGGGGTTAGGGTTAGGGCTAAGGTTAGGGTTAGGGTTAGGGTTAGGGCTAGGGTTAGGGTTAGGGTTACGGCTAGGGTTAGGGTTAGGGTTAGGTTAGTCTTAGGGTTAGGAGTTAGGGTTAGGGTTTCTATTAGGTTAGTTTTAAGGGCTAAGGTTAGTTTTAGGGTTAAGGTTGGGTTATGGTTAGGATTAGGGTTAGGGTACGACTTAGGGCTAGGGTTAGGGCTAGGGTTAGGGTTAGGGTTTAGGGTTATGGTTAGGGTTAGGGGTTAGGGGTTAGGCTTAGGGTTAGCGTTACGGTTAGGCGTTAGGGGTTAGGGTTAGGGCTAAGGTTAGGGTTAGGGTTAGGGTTAGGGCTAGGGTTAGGGTTAGGGTTACGGCTAGGGTTAGGGTTAGGGTTAGGTTAGGCTTAGGGTTAGGAGTTAGGGTTAGGGTTTCTATTAGGTTAGTTTTAAGGGCTAAGGTTAGTTTTAGGGTTAAGGTTGGGTTAGGGTTAGGATTAGGGTTAGGGTACGACTTAGGGCTAGGGTTAGGGCTAGGGTTAGGGTTAGGGTTAGGGTTAGGGTTTAGGGTTATGGTTAGGGTTAGGGGTTAGGGGTTAGGGGTTAGGCTTAGGGTTAGCGTTACGGTTAGGGGTTAGGGGTTAGGGTTAGGGCTAAGGTTAGGGTTAGGGTTAGGGTTAGGGTTAGGGCTAGGGTTAGGGTTAGGGTTAGGGTTACGGCTAGGGTTAGGGTTAGGGTTAGGTTAGGCTTAGGGTTAGGAGTTAGGGTTAGGGTTTCTATTAGGTTAGTTTTAAGGGCTAAGGTTAGTTTTAGGGTTAAGGTTGGGTTAGGGTTAGGATTAGGGTTAGGGTACGACTTAGGGCTAGGGTTAGGGCTAGGGTTAGGGTTAGGGTTAGGGTTAGGGTTTAGGGTTATGGTTAGGGTTAGGGGTTAGGGGTTAGGGGTTAGGCTTAGGGTTAGCGTTACGGTTAGGGGTTAGGGGTTAGGGTTAGGGCTAAGGTTAGGGTTAGGGTTAGGGTTAGGGTTAGGGCTAGGGTTAGGGTTAGGGTTAGGGTTACGGCTAGGGTTAGGGTTAGGGTTAGGTTAGGCTTAGGGTTAGGAGTTAGGGTTAGGGTTTCTATTAGGTTAGTTTTAAGGGCTAAGGTTAGTTTTAGGGTTAAGGTTGGGTTAGGGTTAGGATTAGGGTTAGGGTACGACTTAGGGCTAGGGTTAGGGCTAGGGTTAGGGTTAGGGTTAGGGTTAGGGTTTAGGGTTATGGTTAGGGTTAGGGGTTAGGGGTTAGGGGTTAGGCTTAGGGTTAGCGTTACGGTTAGGGGTTAGGGGTTAGGGTTAGGGCTAAGGTTAGGGTTAGGGTTAGGGTTAGGGTTAGGGCTAGGGTTAGGGTTAGGGTTAGGGTTACGGCTAGGGTTAGGGTTAGGGTTAGGTTAGGCTTAGGGTTAGGAGTTAGGGTTAGGGTTTCTATTAGGTTAGTTTTAAGGGCTAAGGTTAGTTTTAGGGTTAAGGTTGGGTTAGGGTTAGGATTAGGGTTAGGGTACGACTTAGGGCTAGGGTTAGGGCTAGGGTTAGGGTTAGGGTTAGGGTTAGGGTTTAGGGTTATGGTTAGGGTTAGGGGTTAGGGGTTAGGGGTTAGGCTTAGGGTTAGCGTTACGGTTAGGGGTTAGGGGTTAGGGTTAGGGCTAAGGTTAGGGTTAGGGTTAGGGTTAGGGTTAGGGCTAGGGTTAGGGTTAGGGTTAGGGTTACGGCTAGGGTTAGGGTTAGGGTTAGGTTAGGCTTAGGGTTAGGAGTTAGGGTTAGGGTTTCTATTAGGTTAGTTTTAAGGGCTAAGGTTAGTTTTAGGGTTAAGGTTGGGTTAGGGTTAGGATTAGGGTTAGGGTACGACTTAGGGCTAGGGTTAGGGCTAGGGTTAGGGTTAGGGTTAGGGTTAGGGTTTAGGGTTATGGTTAGGGTTAGGGGTTAGGGGTTAGGGGTTAGGCTTAGGGTTAGCGTTACGGTTAGGGGTTAGGGGTTAGGGTTAGGGCTAAGGTTAGGGTTAGGGTTAGGGTTAGGGTTAGGGCTAGGGTTAGGGTTAGGGTTAGGGTTACGGCTAGGGTTAGGGTTAGGGTTAGGTTAGGCTTAGGGTTAGGAGTTAGGGTTAGGGTTTCTATTTTAAGGGCTAAGGTTAGTTTTAGGGTTAAGGTTGGGTTAGGGTTAGGATTAGGGTTAGGGTACGACTTAGGGCTAGGGTTAGGGCTAGGGTTAGGGTTAGGGTTAGGGTTAGGGTTTAGGGTTATGGTTAGGGTTAGGGGTTAGGGGTTAGGGGTTAGGCTTAGGGTTAGCGTTACGGTTAGGGGTTAGGGGTTAGGGTTAGGGCTAAGGTTAGGGTTAGGGTTAGGGTTAGGGTTAGGGCTAGGGTTAGGGTTAGGGTTAGGGTTACGGCTAGGGTTAGGGTTAGGGTTAGGTTAGGCTTAGGGTTAGGAGTTAGGGTTAGGGTTTCTATTAGGTTAGTTTTAAGGGCTAAGGTTAGTTTTAGGGTTAAGGTTGGGTTAGGGTTAGGATTAGGGTTAGGGTACGACTTAGGGCTAGGGTTAGGGCTAGGGTTAGGGTTAGGGTTAGGGTTAGGGTTTAGGGTTATGGTTAGGGTTAGGGGTTAGGGGTTAGGGGTTAGGCTTAGGGTTAGCGTTACGGTTAGGGGTTAGGGGTTAGGGTTAGGGCTAAGGTTAGGGTTAGGGTTAGGGTTAGGGTTAGGGCTAGGGTTAGGGTTAGGGTTAGGGTTACGGCTAGGGTTAGGGTTAGGGTTAGGTTAGGCTTAGGGTTAGGAGTTAGGGTTAGGGTTTCTATTAGGTTAGTTTTAAGGGCTAAGGTTAGTTTTAGGGTTAAGGTTGGGTTAGGGTTAGGATTAGGGTTAGGGTACGACTTAGGGCTAGGGTTAGGGCTAGGGTTAGGGTTAGGGTTAGGGTTAGGGTTTAGGGTTATGGTTAGGGTTAGGGGTTAGGGGTTAGGGGTTAGGCTTAGGGTTAGCGTTACGGTTAGGGGTTAGGGGTTAGGGTTAGGGCTAAGGTTAGGGTTAGGGTTAGGGTTAGGGTTAGGGCTAGGGTTAGGGTTAGGGTTAGGGTTACGGCTAGGGTTAGGGTTAGGGTTAGGTTAGGCTTAGGGTTAGGAGTTAGGGTTAGGGTTTCTATTAGGTTAGTTTTAAGGGCTAAGGTTAGTTTTAGGGTTAAGGTTGGGTTAGGGTTAGGATTAGGGTTAGGGTACGACTTAGGGCTAGGGTTAGGGCTAGGGTTAGGGTTAGGGTTAGGGTTAGGGTTTAGGGTTATGGTTAGGGTTAGGGGTTAGGGGTTAGGGGTTAGGCTTAGGGTTAGCGTTACGGTTAGGGGTTAGGGGTTAGGGTTAGGGCTAAGGTTAGGGTTAGGGTTAGGGTTAGGGTTAGGGCTAGGGTTAGGGTTAGGGTTAGGGTTACGGCTAGGGTTAGGGTTAGGGTTAGGTTAGGCTTAGGGTTAGGAGTTAGGGTTAGGGTTTCTATTAGGTTAGTTTTAAGGGCTAAGGTTAGTTTTAGGGTTAAGGTTGGGTTAGGGTTAGGATTAGGGTTAGGGTACGACTTAGGGCTAGGGTTAGGGCTAGGGTTAGGGTTAGGGTTAGGGTTAGGGTTTAGGGTTATGGTTAGGGTTAGGGGTTAGGGGTTAGGGGTTAGGCTTAGGGTTAGCGTTACGGTTAGGGGTTAGGGGTTAGGGTTAGGGCTAAGGTTAGGGTTAGGGTTAGGGTTAGGGTTAGGGCTAGGGTTAGGGTTAGGGTTAGGGTTACGGCTAGGGTTAGGGTTAGGGTTAGGTTAGGCTTAGGGTTAGGAGTTAGGGTTAGGGTTTCTATTAGGTTAGTTTTAAGGGCTAAGGTTAGTTTTAGGGTTAAGGTTGGGTTAGGGTTAGGATTAGGGTTAGGGTACGACTTAGGGCTAGGGTTAGGGCTAGGGTTAGGGTTAGGGTTAGGGTTAGGGTTTAGGGTTATGGTTAGGGTTAGGGGTTAGGGGTTAGGGGTTAGGCTTAGGGTTAGCGTTACGGTTAGGGGTTAGGGGTTAGGGTTAGGGCTAAGGTTAGGGTTAGGGTTAGGGTTAGGGTTAGGGCTAGGGTTAGGGTTAGGGTTAGGGTTACGGCTAGGGTTAGGGTTAGGGTTAGGTTAGGCTTAGGGTTAGGAGTTAGGGTTAGGGTTTCTATTAGGTTAGTTTTAAGGGCTAAGGTTAGTTTTAGGGTTAAGGTTGGGTTAGGGTTAGGATTAGGGTTAGGGTACGACTTAGGGCTAGGGTTAGGGCTAGGGTTAGGGTTAGGGTTAGGGTTAGGGTTTAGGGTTATGGTTAGGGTTAGGGGTTAGGGGTTAGGGGTTAGGCTTAGGGTTAGCGTTACGGTTAGGGGTTAGGGGTTAGGGTTAGGGCTAAGGTTAGGGTTAGGGTTAGGGTTAGGGTTAGGGCTAGGGTTAGGGTTAGGGTTAGGGTTACGGCTAGGGTTAGGGTTAGGGTTAGGTTAGGCTTAGGGTTAGGAGTTAGGGTTAGGGTTTCTATTAGGTTAGTTTTAAGGGCTAAGGTTAGTTTTAGGGTTAAGGTTGGGTTAGGGTTAGGATTAGGGTTAGGGTACGACTTAGGGCTAGGGTTAGGGCTAGGGTTAGGGTTAGGGTTAGGGTTAGGGTTTAGGGTTATGGTTAGGGTTAGGGGTTAGGGGTTAGGGGTTAGGCTTAGGGTTAGCGTTACGGTTAGGGGTTAGGGGTTAGGGTTAGGGCTAAGGTTAGGGTTAGGGTTAGGGTTAGGGTTAGGGCTAGGGTTAGGGTTAGGGTTAGGGTTACGGCTAGGGTTAGGGTTAGGGTTAGGTTAGGCTTAGGGTTAGGAGTTAGGGTTAGGGTTTCTATTAGGTTAGTTTTAAGGGCTAAGGTTAGTTTTAGGGTTAAGGTTGGGTTAGGGTTAGGATTAGGGTTAGGGTACGACTTAGGGCTAGGGTTAGGGCTAGGGTTAGGGTTAGGGTTAGGGTTAGGGTTTAGGGTTATGGTTAGGGTTAGGGGTTAGGGGTTAGGGGTTAGGCTTAGGGTTAGCGTTACGGTTAGGGGTTAGGGGTTAGGGTTAGGGCTAAGGTTAGGGTTAGGGTTAGGGTTAGGGTTAGGGCTAGGGTTAGGGTTAGGGTTAGGGTTACGGCTAGGGTTAGGGTTAGGGTTAGGTTAGGCTTAGGGTTAGGAGTTAGGGTTAGGGTTTCTATTAGGTTAGTTTTAAGGGCTAAGGTTAGTTTTAGGGTTAAGGTTGGGTTAGGGTTAGGATTAGGGTTAGGGTACGACTTAGGGCTAGGGTTAGGGCTAGGGTTAGGGTTAGGGTTAGGGTTAGGGTTTAGGGTTATGGTTAGGGTTAGGGGTTAGGGGTTAGGGGTTAGGCTTAGGGTTAGCGTTACGGTTAGGGGTTAGGGGTTAGGGTTAGGGCTAAGGTTAGGGTTAGGGTTAGGGTTAGGGTTAGGGCTAGGGTTAGGGTTAGGGTTAGGGTTACGGCTAGGGTTAGGGTTAGGGTTAGGTTAGGCTTAGGGTTAGGAGTTAGGGTTAGGGTTTCTATTAGGTTAGTTTTAAGGGCTAAGGTTAGTTTTAGGGTTAAGGTTGGGTTAGGGTTAGGATTAGGGTTAGGGTACGACTTAGGGCTAGGGTTAGGGCTAGGGTTAGGGTTAGGGTTAGGGTTAGGGTTTAGGGTTATGGTTAGGGTTAGGGGTTAGGGGTTAGGGGTTAGGCTTAGGGTTAGCGTTACGGTTAGGGGTTAGGGGTTAGGGTTAGGGCTAAGGTTAGGGTTAGGGTTAGGGTTAGGGTTAGGGCTAGGGTTAGGGTTAGGGTTAGGGTTACGGCTAGGGTTAGGGTTAGGGTTAGGTTAGGCTTAGGGTTAGGAGTTAGGGTTAGGGTTTCTATTAGGTTAGTTTTAAGGGCTAAGGTTAGTTTTAGGGTTAAGGTTGGGTTAGGGTTAGGATTAGGGTTAGGGTACGACTTAGGGCTAGGGTTAGGGCTAGGGTTAGGGTTAGGGTTAGGGTTAGGGTTTAGGGTTATGGTTAGGGTTAGGGGTTAGGGGTTAGGGGTTAGGCTTAGGGTTAGCGTTACGGTTAGGGGTTAGGGGTTAGGGTTAGGGCTAAGGTTAGGGTTAGGGTTAGGGTTAGGGTTAGGGCTAGGGTTAGGGTTAGGGTTAGGGTTACGGCTAGGGTTAGGGTTAGGGTTAGGTTAGGCTTAGGGTTAGGAGTTAGGGTTAGGGTTTCTATTAGGTTAGTTTTAAGGGCTAAGGTTAGTTTTAGGGTTAAGGTTGGGTTAGGGTTAGGATTAGGGTTAGGGTACGACTTAGGGCTAGGGTTAGGGCTAGGGTTAGGGTTAGGGTTAGGGTTAGGGTTTAGGGTTATGGTTAGGGTTAGGGGTTAGGGGTTAGGGGTTAGGCTTAGGGTTAGCGTTACGGTTAGGGGTTAGGGGTTAGGGTTAGGGCTAAGGTTAGGGTTAGGGTTAGGGTTAGGGTTAGGGCTAGGGTTAGGGTTAGGGTTAGGGTTACGGCTAGGGTTAGGGTTAGGGTTAGGTTAGGCTTAGGGTTAGGAGTTAGGGTTAGGGTTTCTATTAGGTTAGTTTTAAGGGCTAAGGTTAGTTTTAGGGTTAAGGTTGGGTTAGGGTTAGGATTAGGGTTAGGGTACGACTTAGGGCTAGGGTTAGGGCTAGGGTTAGGGTTAGGGTTAGGGTTAGGGTTTAGGGTTATGGTTAGGGTTAGGGGTTAGGGGTTAGGGGTTAGGCTTAGGGTTAGCGTTACGGTTAGGGGTTAGGGGTTAGGGTTAGGGCAAGGTTAGGGTTAGGGTTAGGGTTAGGGTTAGGGCTAGGGTTAGGGTTAGGGTTAGGGTTACGGCTAGGGTTAGGGTTAGGGTTAGGTTAGGCTTAGGGTTAGGAGTTAGGGTTAGGGTTTCTATTAGGTTAGTTTTAAGGGCTAAGGTTAGTTTTAGGGTTAAGGTTGGGTTAGGGTTAGGATTAGGGTTAGGGTACGACTTAGGGCTAGGGTTAGGGCTAGGGTTAGGGTTAGGGTTAGGGTTAGGGTTTAGGGTTATGGTTAGGGTTAGGGGTTAGGGGTTAGGGGTTAGGCTTAGGGTTAGCGTTACGGTTAGGGGTTAGGGGTTAGGGTTAGGGCTAAGGTTAGGGTTAGGGTTAGGGTTAGGGTTAGGGCTAGGGTTAGGGTTAGGGTTAGGGTTACGGCTAGGGTTAGGGTTAGGGTTAGGTTAGGCTTAGGGTTAGGAGTTAGGGTTAGGGTTTCTATTAGGTTAGTTTTAAGGGCTAAGGTTAGTTTTAGGGTTAAGGTTGGGTTAGGGTTAGGATTAGGGTTAGGGTACGACTTAGGGCTAGGGTTAGGGCTAGGGTTAGGGTTAGGGTTAGGGTTAGGGTTTAGGGTTATGGTTAGGGTTAGGGGTTAGGGGTTAGGGGTTAGGCTTAGGGTTAGCGTTACGGTTAGGGGTTAGGGGTTAGGGTTAGGGCTAAGGTTAGGGTTAGGGTTAGGGTTAGGGTTAGGGCTAGGGTTAGGGTTAGGGTTAGGGTTACGGCTAGGGTTAGGGTTAGGGTTAGGTTAGGCTTAGGGTTAGGAGTTAGGGTTAGGGTTTCTATTAGGTTAGTTTTAAGGGCTAAGGTTAGTTTTAGGGTTAAGGTTGGGTTAGGGTTAGGATTAGGGTTAGGGTACGACTTAGGGCTAGGGTTAGGGCTAGGGTTAGGGTTAGGGTTAGGGTTAGGGTTTAGGGTTATGGTTAGGGTTAGGGGTTAGGGGTTAGGGGTTAGGCTTAGGGTTAGCGTTACGGTTAGGGGTTAGGGGTTAGGGTTAGGGCTAAGGTTAGGGTTAGGGTTAGGGTTAGGGTTAGGGCTAGGGTTAGGGTTAGGGTTAGGGTTACGGCTAGGGTTAGGGTTAGGGTTAGGTTAGGCTTAGGGTTAGGAGTTAGGGTTAGGGTTTCTATTAGGTTAGTTTTAAGGGCTAAGGTTAGTTTTAGGGTTAAGGTTGGGTTAGGGTTAGGATTAGGGTTAGGGTACGACTTAGGGCTAGGGTTAGGGCTAGGGTTAGGGTTAGGGTTAGGGTTAGGGTTTAGGGTTATGGTTAGGGTTAGGGGTTAGGGGTTAGGGGTTAGGCTTAGGGTTAGCGTTACGGTTAGGGGTTAGGGGTTAGGGTTAGGGCTAAGGTTAGGGTTAGGGTTAGGGTTAGGGTTAGGGCTAGGGTTAGGGTTAGGGTTAGGGTTACGGCTAGGGTTAGGGTTAGGGTTAGGTTAGGCTTAGGGTTAGGAGTTAGGGTTAGGGTTTCTATTAGGTTAGTTTTAAGGGCTAAGGTTAGTTTTAGGGTTAAGGTTGGGTTAGGGTTAGGATTAGGGTTAGGGTACGACTTAGGGCTAGGGTTAGGGCTAGGGTTAGGGTTAGGGTTAGGGTTAGGGTTTAGGGTTATGGTTAGGGTTAGGGGTTAGGGGTTAGGGGTTAGGCTTAGGGTTAGCGTTACGGTTAGGGGTTAGGGGTTAGGGTTAGGGCTAAGGTTAGGGTTAGGGTTAGGGTTAGGGTTAGGGCTAGGGTTAGGGTTAGGGTTAGGGTTACGGCTAGGGTTAGGGTTAGGGTTAGGTTAGGCTTAGGGTTAGGAGTTAGGGTTAGGGTTTCTATTAGGTTAGTTTTAAGGGCTAAGGTTAGTTTTAGGGTTAAGGTTGGGTTAGGGTTAGGATTAGGGTTAGGGTACGACTTAGGGCTAGGGTTAGGGCTAGGGTTAGGGTTAGGGTTAGGGTTAGGGTTTAGGGTTATGGTTAGGGTTAGGGGTTAGGGGTTAGGGGTTAGGCTTAGGGTTAGCGTTACGGTTAGGGGTTAGGGGTTAGGGTTAGGGCTAAGGTTAGGGTTAGGGTTAGGGTTAGGGTTAGGGCTAGGGTTAGGGTTAGGGTTAGGGTTACGGCTAGGGTTAGGGTTAGGGTTAGGTTAGGCTTAGGGTTAGGAGTTAGGGTTAGGGTTTCTATTAGGTTAGTTTTAAGGGCTAAGGTTAGTTTTAGGGTTAAGGTTGGGTTAGGGTTAGGATTAGGGTTAGGGTACGACTTAGGGCTAGGGTTAGGGCTAGGGTTAGGGTTAGGGTTAGGGTTAGGGTTTAGGGTTATGGTTAGGGTTAGGGGTTAGGGGTTAGGGGTTAGGCTTAGGGTTAGCGTTACGGTTAGGGGTTAGGGGTTAGGGTTAGGGCTAAGGTTAGGGTTAGGGTTAGGGTTAGGGTTAGGGCTAGGGTTAGGGTTAGGGTTAGGGTTACGGCTAGGGTTAGGGTTAGGGTTAGGTTAGGCTTAGGGTTAGGAGTTAGGGTTAGGGTTTCTATTAGGTTAGTTTTAAGGGCTAAGGTTAGTTTTAGGGTTAAGGTTGGGTTAGGGTTAGGATTAGGGTTAGGGTACGACTTAGGGCTAGGGTTAGGGCTAGGGTTAGGGTTAGGGTTAGGGTTAGGGTTTAGGGTTATGGTTAGGGTTAGGGGTTAGGGGTTAGGGGTTAGGCTTAGGGTTAGCGTTACGGTTAGGGGTTAGGGGTTAGGGTTAGGGCTAAGGTTAGGGTTAGGGTTAGGGTTAGGGTTAGGGCTAGGGTTAGGGTTAGGGTTAGGGTTACGGCTAGGGTTAGGGTTAGGGTTAGGTTAGGCTTAGGGTTAGGAGTTAGGGTTAGGGTTTCTATTAGGTTAGTTTTAAGGGCTAAGGTTAGTTTTAGGGTTAAGGTTGGGTTAGGGTTAGGATTAGGGTTAGGGTACGACTTAGGGCTAGGGTTAGGGCTAGGGTTAGGGTTAGGGTTAGGGTTAGGGTTTAGGGTTATGGTTAGGGTTAGGGGTTAGGGGTTAGGGGTTAGGCTTAGGGTTAGCGTTACGGTTAGGGGTTAGGGGTTAGGGTTAGGGCTAAGGTTAGGGTTAGGGTTAGGGTTAGGGTTAGGGCTAGGGTTAGGGTTAGGGTTAGGGTTACGGCTAGGGTTAGGGTTAGGGTTAGGTTAGGCTTAGGGTTAGGAGTTAGGGTTAGGGTTTCTATTAGGTTAGTTTTAAGGGCTAAGGTTAGTTTTAGGGTTAAGGTTGGGTTAGGGTTAGGATTAGGGTTAGGGTACGACTTAGGGCTAGGGTTAGGGCTAGGGTTAGGGTTAGGGTTAGGGTTAGGGTTTAGGGTTATGGTTAGGGTTAGGGGTTAGGGGTTAGGGGTTAGGCTTAGGGTTAGCGTTACGGTTAGGGGTTAGGGGTTAGGGTTAGGGCTAAGGTTAGGGTTAGGGTTAGGGTTAGGGTTAGGGCTAGGGTTAGGGTTAGGGTTAGGGTTACGGCTAGGGTTAGGGTTAGGGTTAGGTTAGGCTTAGGGTTAGGAGTTAGGGTTAGGGTTTCTATTAGGTTAGTTTTAAGGGCTAAGGTTAGTTTTAGGGTTAAGGTTGGGTTAGGGTTAGGATTAGGGTTAGGGTACGACTTAGGGCTAGGGTTAGGGCTAGGGTTAGGGTTAGGGTTAGGGTTAGGGTTTAGGGTTATGGTTAGGGTTAGGGGTTAGGGGTTAGGGGTTAGGCTTAGGGTTAGCGTTACGGTTAGGGGTTAGGGGTTAGGGTTAGGGCTAAGGTTAGGGTTAGGGTTAGGGTTAGGGTTAGGGCTAGGGTTAGGGTTAGGGTTAGGGTTACGGCTAGGGTTAGGGTTAGGGTTAGGTTAGGCTTAGGGTTAGGAGTTAGGGTTAGGGTTTCTATTAGGTTAGTTTTAAGGGCTAAGGTTAGTTTTAGGGTTAAGGTTGGGTTAGGGTTAGGATTAGGGTTAGGGTACGACTTAGGGCTAGGGTTAGGGCTAGGGTTAGGGTTAGGGTTAGGGTTAGGGTTTAGGGTTATGGTTAGGGTTAGGGGTTAGGGGTTAGGGGTTAGGCTTAGGGTTAGCGTTACGGTTAGGGGTTAGGGGTTAGGGTTAGGGCTAAGGTTAGGGTTAGGGTTAGGGTTAGGGTTAGGGCTAGGGTTAGGGTTAGGGTTAGGGTTACGGCTAGGGTTAGGGTTAGGGTTAGGTTAGGCTTAGGGTTAGGAGTTAGGGTTAGGGTTTCTATTAGGTTAGTTTTAAGGGCTAAGGTTAGTTTTAGGGTTAAGGTTGGGTTAGGGTTAGGATTAGGGTTAGGGTACGACTTAGGGCTAGGGTTAGGGCTAGGGTTAGGGTTAGGGTTAGGGTTAGGGTTTAGGGTTATGGTTAGGGTTAGGGGTTAGGGGTTAGGGGTTAGGCTTAGGGTTAGCGTTACGGTTAGGGGTTAGGGGTTAGGGTTAGGGCTAAGGTTAGGGTTAGGGTTAGGGTTAGGGTTAGGGCTAGGGTTAGGGTTAGGGTTAGGGTTACGGCTAGGGTTAGGGTTAGGGTTAGGTTAGGCTTAGGGTTAGGAGTTAGGGTTAGGGTTTCTATTAGGTTAGTTTTAAGGGCTAAGGTTAGTTTTAGGGTTAAGGTTGGGTTAGGGTTAGGATTAGGGTTAGGGTACGACTTAGGGCTAGGGTTAGGGCTAGGGTTAGGGTTAGGGTTAGGGTTAGGGTTTAGGGTTATGGTTAGGGTTAGGGGTTAGGGGTTAGGGGTTAGGCTTAGGGTTAGCGTTACGGTTAGGGGTTAGGGGTTAGGGTTAGGGCTAAGGTTAGGGTTAGGGTTAGGGTTAGGGTTAGGGCTAGGGTTAGGGTTAGGGTTAGGGTTACGGCTAGGGTTAGGGTTAGGGTTAGGTTAGGCTTAGGGTTAGGAGTTAGGGTTAGGGTTTCTATTAGGTTAGTTTTAAGGGCTAAGGTTAGTTTTAGGGTTAAGGTTGGGTTAGGGTTAGGATTAGGGTTAGGGTACGACTTAGGGCTAGGGTTAGGGCTAGGGTTAGGGTTAGGGTTAGGGTTAGGGTTTAGGGTTATGGTTAGGGTTAGGGGTTAGGGGTTAGGGGTTAGGCTTAGGGTTAGCGTTACGGTTAGGGGTTAGGGGTTAGGGTTAGGGCTAAGGTTAGGGTTAGGGTTAGGGTTAGGGTTAGGGCTAGGGTTAGGGTTAGGGTTAGGGTTACGGCTAGGGTTAGGGTTAGGGTTAGGTTAGGCTTAGGGTTAGGAGTTAGGGTTAGGGTTTCTATTAGGTTAGTTTTAAGGGCTAAGGTTAGTTTTAGGGTTAAGGTTGGGTTAGGGTTAGGATTAGGGTTAGGGTACGACTTAGGGCTAGGGTTAGGGCTAGGGTTAGGGTTAGGGTTAGGGTTAGGGTTTAGGGTTATGGTTAGGGTTAGGGGTTAGGGGTTAGGGGTTAGGCTTAGGGTTAGCGTTACGGTTAGGGGTTAGGGGTTAGGGTTAGGGCTAAGGTTAGGGTTAGGGTTAGGGTTAGGGTTAGGGCTAGGGTTAGGGTTAGGGTTAGGGTTACGGCTAGGGTTAGGGTTAGGGTTAGGTTAGGCTTAGGGTTAGGAGTTAGGGTTAGGGTTTCTATTAGGTTAGTTTTAAGGGCTAAGGTTAGTTTTAGGGTTAAGGTTGGGTTAGGGTTAGGATTAGGGTTAGGGTACGACTTAGGGCTAGGGTTAGGGCTAGGGTTAGGGTTAGGGTTAGGGTTAGGGTTTAGGGTTATGGTTAGGGTTAGGGGTTAGGGGTTAGGGGTTAGGCTTAGGGTTAGCGTTACGGTTAGGGGTTAGGGGTTAGGGTTAGGGCTAAGGTTAGGGTTAGGGTTAGGGTTAGGGTTAGGGCTAGGGTTAGGGTTAGGGTTAGGGTTACGGCTAGGGTTAGGGTTAGGGTTAGGTTAGGCTTAGGGTTAGGAGTTAGGGTTAGGGTTTCTATTAGGTTAGTTTTAAGGGCTAAGGTTAGTTTTAGGGTTAAGGTTGGGTTAGGGTTAGGATTAGGGTTAGGGTACGACTTAGGGCTAGGGTTAGGGCTAGGGTTAGGGTTAGGGTTAGGGTTAGGGTTTAGGGTTATGGTTAGGGTTAGGGGTTAGGGGTTAGGGGTTAGGCTTAGGGTTAGCGTTACGGTTAGGGGTTAGGGGTTAGGGTTAGGGCTAAGGTTAGGGTTAGGGTTAGGGTTAGGGTTAGGGCTAGGGTTAGGGTTAGGGTTAGGGTTACGGCTAGGGTTAGGGTTAGGGTTAGGTTAGGCTTAGGGTTAGGAGTTAGGGTTAGGGTTTCTATTAGGTTAGTTTTAAGGGCTAAGGTTAGTTTTAGGGTTAAGGTTGGGTTAGGGTTAGGATTAGGGTTAGGGTACGACTTAGGGCTAGGGTTAGGGCTAGGGTTAGGGTTAGGGTTAGGGTTAGGGTTTAGGGTTATGGTTAGGGTTAGGGGTTAGGGGTTAGGGGTTAGGCTTAGGGTTAGCGTTACGGTTAGGGGTTAGGGGTTAGGGTTAGGGCTAAGGTTAGGGTTAGGGTTAGGGTTAGGGTTAGGGCTAGGGTTAGGGTTAGGGTTAGGGTTACGGCTAGGGTTAGGGTTAGGGTTAGGTTAGGCTTAGGGTTAGGAGTTAGGGTTAGGGTTTCTATTAGGTTAGTTTTAAGGGCTAAGGTTAGTTTTAGGGTTAAGGTTGGGTTAGGGTTAGGATTAGGGTTAGGGTACGACTTAGGGCTAGGGTTAGGGCTAGGGTTAGGGTTAGGGTTAGGGTTAGGGTTTAGGGTTATGGTTAGGGTTAGGGGTTAGGGGTTAGGGGTTAGGCTTAGGGTTAGCGTTACGGTTAGGGGTTAGGGGTTAGGGTTAGGGCTAAGGTTAGGGTTAGGGTTAGGGTTAGGGTTAGGGCTAGGGTTAGGGTTAGGGTTAGGGTTACGGCTAGGGTTAGGGTTAGGGTTAGGTTAGGCTTAGGGTTAGGAGTTAGGGTTAGGGTTTCTATTAGGTTAGTTTTAAGGGCTAAGGTTAGTTTTAGGGTTAAGGTTGGGTTAGGGTTAGGATTAGGGTTAGGGTACGACTTAGGGCTAGGGTTAGGGCTAGGGTTAGGGTTAGGGTTAGGGTTAGGGTTTAGGGTTATGGTTAGGGTTAGGGGTTAGGGGTTAGGGGTTAGGCTTAGGGTTAGCGTTACGGTTAGGGGTTAGGGGTTAGGGTTAGGGCTAAGGTTAGGGTTAGGGTTAGGGTTAGGGTTAGGGCTAGGGTTAGGGTTAGGGTTAGGGTTACGGCTAGGGTTAGGGTTAGGGTTAGGTTAGGCTTAGGGTTAGGAGTTAGGGTTAGGGTTTCTATTAGGTTAGTTTTAAGGGCTAAGGTTAGTTTTAGGGTTAAGGTTGGGTTAGGGTTAGGATTAGGGTTAGGGTACGACTTAGGGCTAGGGTTAGGGCTAGGGTTAGGGTTAGGGTTAGGGTTAGGGTTTAGGGTTATGGTTAGGGTTAGGGGTTAGGGGTTAGGGGTTAGGCTTAGGGTTAGCGTTACGGTTAGGGGTTAGGGGTTAGGGTTAGGGCTAAGGTTAGGGTTAGGGTTAGGGTTAGGGTTAGGGCTAGGGTTAGGGTTAGGGTTAGGGTTACGGCTAGGGTTAGGGTTAGGGTTAGGTTAGGCTTAGGGTTAGGAGTTAGGGTTAGGGTTTCTATTAGGTTAGTTTTAAGGGCTAAGGTTAGTTTTAGGGTTAAGGTTGGGTTAGGGTTAGGATTAGGGTTAGGGTACGACTTAGGGCTAGGGTTAGGGCTAGGGTTAGGGTTAGGGTTAGGGTTAGGGTTTAGGGTTATGGTTAGGGTTAGGGGTTAGGGGTTAGGGGTTAGGCTTAGGGTTAGCGTTACGGTTAGGGGTTAGGGGTTAGGGTTAGGGCTAAGGTTAGGGTTAGGGTTAGGGTTAGGGTTAGGGCTAGGGTTAGGGTTAGGGTTAGGGTTACGGCTAGGGTTAGGGTTAGGGTTAGGTTAGGCTTAGGGTTAGGAGTTAGGGTTAGGGTTTCTATTAGGTTAGTTTTAAGGGCTAAGGTTAGTTTTAGGGTTAAGGTTGGGTTAGGGTTAGGATTAGGGTTAGGGTACGACTTAGGGCTAGGGTTAGGGCTAGGGTTAGGGTTAGGGTTAGGGTTAGGGTTTAGGGTTATGGTTAGGGTTAGGGGTTAGGGGTTAGGGGTTAGGCTTAGGGTTAGCGTTACGGTTAGGGGTTAGGGGTTAGGGTTAGGGCTAAGGTTAGGGTTAGGGTTAGGGTTAGGGTTAGGGCTAGGGTTAGGGTTAGGGTTAGGGTTACGGCTAGGGTTAGGGTTAGGGTTAGGTTAGGCTTAGGGTTAGGAGTTAGGGTTAGGGTTTCTATTAGGTTAGTTTTAAGGGCTAAGGTTAGTTTTAGGGTTAAGGTTGGGTTAGGGTTAGGATTAGGGTTAGGGTACGACTTAGGGCTAGGGTTAGGGCTAGGGTTAGGGTTAGGGTTAGGGTTAGGGTTTAGGGTTATGGTTAGGGTTAGGGGTTAGGGGTTAGGGGTTAGGCTTAGGGTTAGCGTTACGGTTAGGGGTTAGGGGTTAGGGTTAGGGCTAAGGTTAGGGTTAGGGTTAGGGTTAGGGTTAGGGCTAGGGTTAGGGTTAGGGTTAGGGTTACGGCTAGGGTTAGGGTTAGGGTTAGGTTAGGCTTAGGGTTAGGAGTTAGGGTTAGGGTTTCTATTAGGTTAGTTTTAAGGGCTAAGGTTAGTTTTAGGGTTAAGGTTGGGTTAGGGTTAGGATTAGGGTTAGGGTACGACTTAGGGCTAGGGTTAGGGCTAGGGTTAGGGTTAGGGTTAGGGTTAGGGTTTAGGGTTATGGTTAGGGTTAGGGGTTAGGGGTTAGGGGTTAGGCTTAGGGTTAGCGTTACGGTTAGGGGTTAGGGGTTAGGGTTAGGGCTAAGGTTAGGGTTAGGGTTAGGGTTAGGGTTAGGGCTAGGGTTAGGGTTAGGGTTAGGGTTACGGCTAGGGTTAGGGTTAGGGTTAGGTTAGGCTTAGGGTTAGGAGTTAGGGTTAGGGTTTCTATTAGGTTAGTTTTAAGGGCTAAGGTTAGTTTTAGGGTTAAGGTTGGGTTAGGGTTAGGATTAGGGTTAGGGTACGACTTAGGGCTAGGGTTAGGGCTAGGGTTAGGGTTAGGGTTAGGGTTAGGGTTTAGGGTTATGGTTAGGGTTAGGGGTTAGGGGTTAGGGGTTAGGCTTAGGGTTAGCGTTACGGTTAGGGGTTAGGGGTTAGGGTTAGGGCTAAGGTTAGGGTTAGGGTTAGGGTTAGGGTTAGGGCTAGGGTTAGGGTTAGGGTTAGGGTTACGGCTAGGGTTAGGGTTAGGGTTAGGTTAGGCTTAGGGTTAGGAGTTAGGGTTAGGGTTTCTATTAGGTTAGTTTTAAGGGCTAAGGTTAGTTTTAGGGTTAAGGTTGGGTTAGGGTTAGGATTAGGGTTAGGGTACGACTTAGGGCTAGGGTTAGGGCTAGGGTTAGGGTTAGGGTTAGGGTTAGGGTTTAGGGTTATGGTTAGGGTTAGGGGTTAGGGGTTAGGGGTTAGGCTTAGGGTTAGCGTTACGGTTAGGGGTTAGGGGTTAGGGTTAGGGCTAAGGTTAGGGTTAGGGTTAGGGTTAGGGTTAGGGCTAGGGTTAGGGTTAGGGTTAGGGTTACGGCTAGGGTTAGGGTTAGGGTTAGGTTAGGCTTAGGGTTAGGAGTTAGGGTTAGGGTTTCTATTAGGTTAGTTTTAAGGGCTAAGGTTAGTTTTAGGGTTAAGGTTGGGTTAGGGTTAGGATTAGGGTTAGGGTACGACTTAGGGCTAGGGTTAGGGCTAGGGTTAGGGTTAGGGTTAGGGTTAGGGTTTAGGGTTATGGTTAGGGTTAGGGGTTAGGGGTTAGGGGTTAGGCTTAGGGTTAGCGTTACGGTTAGGGGTTAGGGGTTAGGGTTAGGGCTAAGGTTAGGGTTAGGGTTAGGGTTAGGGTTAGGGCTAGGGTTAGGGTTAGGGTTAGGGTTACGGCTAGGGTTAGGGTTAGGGTTAGGTTAGGCTTAGGGTTAGGAGTTAGGGTTAGGGTTTCTATTAGGTTAGTTTTAAGGGCTAAGGTTAGTTTTAGGGTTAAGGTTGGGTTAGGGTTAGGATTAGGGTTAGGGTACGACTTAGGGCTAGGGTTAGGGCTAGGGTTAGGGTTAGGGTTAGGGTTAGGGTTTAGGGTTATGGTTAGGGTTAGGGGTTAGGGGTTAGGGGTTAGGCTTAGGGTTAGCGTTACGGTTAGGGGTTAGGGGTTAGGGTTAGGGCTAAGGTTAGGGTTAGGGTTAGGGTTAGGGTTAGGGCTAGGGTTAGGGTTAGGGTTAGGGTTACGGCTAGGGTTAGGGTTAGGGTTAGGTTAGGCTTAGGGTTAGGAGTTAGGGTTAGGGTTTCTATTAGGTTAGTTTTAAGGGCTAAGGTTAGTTTTAGGGTTAAGGTTGGGTTAGGGTTAGGATTAGGGTTAGGGTACGACTTAGGGCTAGGGTTAGGGCTAGGGTTAGGGTTAGGGTTAGGGTTAGGGTTTAGGGTTATGGTTAGGGTTAGGGGTTAGGGGTTAGGGGTTAGGCTTAGGGTTAGCGTTACGGTTAGGGGTTAGGGGTTAGGGTTAGGGCTAAGGTTAGGGTTAGGGTTAGGGTTAGGGTTAGGGCTAGGGTTAGGGTTAGGGTTAGGGTTACGGCTAGGGTTAGGGTTAGGGTTAGGTTAGGCTTAGGGTTAGGAGTTAGGGTTAGGGTTTCTATTAGGTTAGTTTTAAGGGCTAAGGTTAGTTTTAGGGTTAAGGTTGGGTTAGGGTTAGGATTAGGGTTAGGGTACGACTTAGGGCTAGGGTTAGGGCTAGGGTTAGGGTTAGGGTTAGGGTTAGGGTTTAGGGTTATGGTTAGGGTTAGGGGTTAGGGGTTAGGGGTTAGGCTTAGGGTTAGCGTTACGGTTAGGGGTTAGGGGTTAGGGTTAGGGCTAAGGTTAGGGTTAGGGTTAGGGTTAGGGTTAGGGCTAGGGTTAGGGTTAGGGTTAGGGTTACGGCTAGGGTTAGGGTTAGGGTTAGGTTAGGCTTAGGGTTAGGAGTTAGGGTTAGGGTTTCTATTAGGTTAGTTTTAAGGGCTAAGGTTAGTTTTAGGGTTAAGGTTGGGTTAGGGTTAGGATTAGGGTTAGGGTACGACTTAGGGCTAGGGTTAGGGCTAGGGTTAGGGTTAGGGTTAGGGTTAGGGTTTAGGGTTATGGTTAGGGTTAGGGGTTAGGGGTTAGGGGTTAGGCTTAGGGTTAGCGTTACGGTTAGGGGTTAGGGGTTAGGGTTAGGGCTAAGGTTAGGGTTAGGGTTAGGGTTAGGGTTAGGGCTAGGGTTAGGGTTAGGGTTAGGGTTACGGCTAGGGTTAGGGTTAGGGTTAGGTTAGGCTTAGGGTTAGGAGTTAGGGTTAGGGTTTCTATTAGGTTAGTTTTAAGGGCTAAGGTTAGTTTTAGGGTTAAGGTTGGGTTAGGGTTAGGATTAGGGTTAGGGTACGACTTAGGGCTAGGGTTAGGGCTAGGGTTAGGGTTAGGGTTAGGGTTAGGGTTTAGGGTTATGGTTAGGGTTAGGGGTTAGGGGTTAGGGGTTAGGCTTAGGGTTAGCGTTACGGTTAGGGGTTAGGGGTTAGGGTTAGGGCTAAGGTTAGGGTTAGGGTTAGGGTTAGGGTTAGGGCTAGGGTTAGGGTTAGGGTTAGGGTTACGGCTAGGGTTAGGGTTAGGGTTAGGTTAGGCTTAGGGTTAGGAGTTAGGGTTAGGGTTTCTATTAGGTTAGTTTTAAGGGCTAAGGTTAGTTTTAGGGTTAAGGTTGGGTTAGGGTTAGGATTAGGGTTAGGGTACGACTTAGGGCTAGGGTTAGGGCTAGGGTTAGGGTTAGGGTTAGGGTTAGGGTTTAGGGTTATGGTTAGGGTTAGGGGTTAGGGGTTAGGGGTTAGGCTTAGGGTTAGCGTTACGGTTAGGGGTTAGGGGTTAGGGTTAGGGCTAAGGTTAGGGTTAGGGTTAGGGTTAGGGTTAGGGCTAGGGTTAGGGTTAGGGTTAGGGTTACGGCTAGGGTTAGGGTTAGGGTTAGGTTAGGCTTAGGGTTAGGAGTTAGGGTTAGGGTTTCTATTAGGTTAGTTTTAAGGGCTAAGGTTAGTTTTAGGGTTAAGGTTGGGTTAGGGTTAGGATTAGGGTTAGGGTACGACTTAGGGCTAGGGTTAGGGCTAGGGTTAGGGTTAGGGTTAGGGTTAGGGTTTAGGGTTATGGTTAGGGTTAGGGGTTAGGGGTTAGGGGTTAGGCTTAGGGTTAGCGTTACGGTTAGGGGTTAGGGGTTAGGGTTAGGGCTAAGGTTAGGGTTAGGGTTAGGGTTAGGGTTAGGGCTAGGGTTAGGGTTAGGGTTAGGGTTACGGCTAGGGTTAGGGTTAGGGTTAGGTTAGGCTTAGGGTTAGGAGTTAGGGTTAGGGTTTCTATTAGGTTAGTTTTAAGGGCTAAGGTTAGTTTTAGGGTTAAGGTTGGGTTAGGGTTAGGATTAGGGTTAGGGTACGACTTAGGGCTAGGGTTAGGGCTAGGGTTAGGGTTAGGGTTAGGGTTAGGGTTTAGGGTTATGGTTAGGGTTAGGGGTTAGGGGTTAGGGGTTAGGCTTAGGGTTAGCGTTACGGTTAGGGGTTAGGGGTTAGGGTTAGGGCTAAGGTTAGGGTTAGGGTTAGGGTTAGGGTTAGGGCTAGGGTTAGGGTTAGGGTTAGGGTTACGGCTAGGGTTAGGGTTAGGGTTAGGTTAGGCTTAGGGTTAGGAGTTAGGGTTAGGGTTTCTATTAGGTTAGTTTTAAGGGCTAAGGTTAGTTTTAGGGTTAAGGTTGGGTTAGGGTTAGGATTAGGGTTAGGGTACGACTTAGGGCTAGGGTTAGGGCTAGGGTTAGGGTTAGGGTTAGGGTTAGGGTTTAGGGTTATGGTTAGGGTTAGGGGTTAGGGGTTAGGGGTTAGGCTTAGGGTTAGCGTTACGGTTAGGGGTTAGGGGTTAGGGTTAGGGCTAAGGTTAGGGTTAGGGTTAGGGTTAGGGTTAGGGCTAGGGTTAGGGTTAGGGTTAGGGTTACGGCTAGGGTTAGGGTTAGGGTTAGGTTAGGCTTAGGGTTAGGAGTTAGGGTTAGGGTTTCTATTAGGTTAGTTTTAAGGGCTAAGGTTAGTTTTAGGGTTAAGGTTGGGTTAGGGTTAGGATTAGGGTTAGGGTACGACTTAGGGCTAGGGTTAGGGCTAGGGTTAGGGTTAGGGTTAGGGTTAGGGTTTAGGGTTATGGTTAGGGTTAGGGGTTAGGGGTTAGGGGTTAGGCTTAGGGTTAGCGTTACGGTTAGGGGTTAGGGGTTAGGGTTAGGGCTAAGGTTAGGGTTAGGGTTAGGGTTAGGGTTAGGGCTAGGGTTAGGGTTAGGGTTAGGGTTACGGCTAGGGTTAGGGTTAGGGTTAGGTTAGGCTTAGGGTTAGGAGTTAGGGTTAGGGTTTCTATTAGGTTAGTTTTAAGGGCTAAGGTTAGTTTTAGGGTTAAGGTTGGGTTAGGGTTAGGATTAGGGTTAGGGTACGACTTAGGGCTAGGGTTAGGGCTAGGGTTAGGGTTAGGGTTAGGGTTAGGGTTTAGGGTTATGGTTAGGGTTAGGGGTTAGGGGTTAGGGGTTAGGCTTAGGGTTAGCGTTACGGTTAGGGGTTAGGGGTTAGGGTTAGGGCTAAGGTTAGGGTTAGGGTTAGGGTTAGGGTTAGGGCTAGGGTTAGGGTTAGGGTTAGGGTTACGGCTAGGGTTAGGGTTAGGGTTAGGTTAGGCTTAGGGTTAGGAGTTAGGGTTAGGGTTTCTATTAGGTTAGTTTTAAGGGCTAAGGTTAGTTTTAGGGTTAAGGTTGGGTTAGGGTTAGGATTAGGGTTAGGGTACGACTTAGGGCTAGGGTTAGGGCTAGGGTTAGGGTTAGGGTTAGGGTTAGGGTTTAGGGTTATGGTTAGGGTTAGGGGTTAGGGGTTAGGGGTTAGGCTTAGGGTTAGCGTTACGGTTAGGGGTTAGGGGTTAGGGTTAGGGCTAAGGTTAGGGTTAGGGTTAGGGTTAGGGTTAGGGCTAGGGTTAGGGTTAGGGTTAGGGTTACGGCTAGGGTTAGGGTTAGGGTTAGGTTAGGCTTAGGGTTAGGAGTTAGGGTTAGGGTTTCTATTAGGTTAGTTTTAAGGGCTAAGGTTAGTTTTAGGGTTAAGGTTGGGTTAGGGTTAGGATTAGGGTTAGGGTACGACTTAGGGCTAGGGTTAGGGCTAGGGTTAGGGTTAGGGTTAGGGTTAGGGTTTAGGGTTATGGTTAGGGTTAGGGGTTAGGGGTTAGGGGTTAGGCTTAGGGTTAGCGTTACGGTTAGGGGTTAGGGGTTAGGGTTAGGGCTAAGGTTAGGGTTAGGGTTAGGGTTAGGGTTAGGGCTAGGGTTAGGGTTAGGGTTAGGGTTACGGCTAGGGTTAGGGTTAGGGTTAGGTTAGGCTTAGGGTTAGGAGTTAGGGTTAGGGTTTCTATTAGGTTAGTTTTAAGGGCTAAGGTTAGTTTTAGGGTTAAGGTTGGGTTAGGGTTAGGATTAGGGTTAGGGTACGACTTAGGGCTAGGGTTAGGGCTAGGGTTAGGGTTAGGGTTAGGGTTAGGGTTTAGGGTTATGGTTAGGGTTAGGGGTTAGGGGTTAGGGGTTAGGCTTAGGGTTAGCGTTACGGTTAGGGGTTAGGGGTTAGGGTTAGGGCTAAGGTTAGGGTTAGGGTTAGGGTTAGGGTTAGGGCTAGGGTTAGGGTTAGGGTTAGGGTTACGGCTAGGGTTAGGGTTAGGGTTAGGTTAGGCTTAGGGTTAGGAGTTAGGGTTAGGGTTTCTATTAGGTTAGTTTTAAGGGCTAAGGTTAGTTTTAGGGTTAAGGTTGGGTTAGGGTTAGGATTAGGGTTAGGGTACGACTTAGGGCTAGGGTTAGGGCTAGGGTTAGGGTTAGGGTTAGGGTTAGGGTTTAGGGTTATGGTTAGGGTTAGGGGTTAGGGGTTAGGGGTTAGGCTTAGGGTTAGCGTTACGGTTAGGGGTTAGGGGTTAGGGTTAGGGCTAAGGTTAGGGTTAGGGTTAGGGTTAGGGTTAGGGCTAGGGTTAGGGTTAGGGTTAGGGTTACGGCTAGGGTTAGGGTTAGGGTTAGGTTAGGCTTAGGGTTAGGAGTTAGGGTTAGGGTTTCTATTAGGTTAGTTTTAAGGGCTAAGGTTAGTTTTAGGGTTAAGGTTGGGTTAGGGTTAGGATTAGGGTTAGGGTACGACTTAGGGCTAAGGTTAGTTTTAGGGTTAAGGTTGGGGTTAGGGTTAGGATTAGGGTTAGGGTACGACTTAGGGCTAGGGTTGGGGCTAGGGTTAGGGGTTAGGGTTAGGGTTAGGGTTTAGGGTTATGGTTAGGGTTAGGGGTTAGGGGTTAGGGGTTAGGCTTAGGGTAGCGTTACGGTTAGGGGTTAGGGGTTAGGGTTAGGGCTAAGGTTAGGGTTAGGGTTAGGTTAGGCTTAGGGTTAGGAGTTAGGAGTTAGGGTTTCTATTAGGTTAGTTTTAAGGGCTAAGGTTAGTTTTAGGGTTAAGGTTGGGTTAGGGTTAGGATTAGGGTTAGGGTACGACTTAGGGCTAGGGTTAGGGCTAGGGTTAGGGTTAGGGTTAGGGTTAGGGTTTAGGGTTATGGTTAGGGTTAGGGGTTAGGGGTTAGGGGTTAGGCTTAGGGTTAGCGTTACGGTTAGGGGTTAGGGGTTAGGGTTAGGGCTAAGGTTAGGGTTAGGGTTAGGGTTAGGGTTAGGGCTAGGGTTAGGGTTAGGGTTAGGGTTACGGCTAGGGTTAGGGTTAGGGTTAGGTTAGGCTTAGGGTTAGGAGTTAGGGTTAGGGTTTCTATTAGGTTAGTTTTAAGGGCTAAGGTTAGTTTTAGGGTTAAGGTTGGGTTAGGGTTAGGATTAGGGTTAGGGTACGACTTAGGGCTAGGGTTAGGGCTAGGGTTAGGGTTAGGGTTAGGGTTAGGGTTTAGGGTTATGGTTAGGGTTAGGGGTTAGGGGTTAGGGGTTAGGCTTAGGGTTAGCGTTACGGTTAGGGGTTAGGGGTTAGGGTTAGGGCTAAGGTTAGGGTTAGGGTTAGGGTTAGGGTTAGGGCTAGGGTTAGGGTTAGGGTTAGGGTTACGGCTAGGGTTAGGGTTAGGGTTAGGTTAGGCTTAGGGTTAGGAGTTAGGGTTAGGGTTTCTATTAGGTTAGTTTTAAGGGCTAAGGTTAGTTTTAGGGTTAAGGTTGGGTTAGGGTTAGGATTAGGGTTAGGGTACGACTTAGGGCTAGGGTTAGGGCTAGGGTTAGGGTTAGGGTTAGGGTTAGGGTTTAGGGTTATGGTTAGGGTTAGGGGTTAGGGGTTAGGGGTTAGGCTTAGGGTTAGCGTTACGGTTAGGGGTTAGGGGTTAGGGTTAGGGCTAAGGTTAGGGTTAGGGTTAGGGTTAGGGTTAGGGCTAGGGTTAGGGTTAGGGTTAGGGTTACGGCTAGGGTTAGGGTTAGGGTTAGGTTAGGCTTAGGGTTAGGAGTTAGGGTTAGGGTTTCTATTAGGTTAGTTTTAAGGGCTAAGGTTAGTTTTAGGGTTAAGGTTGGGTTAGGGTTAGGATTAGGGTTAGGGTACGACTTAGGGCTAGGGTTAGGGCTAGGGTTAGGGTTAGGGTTAGGGTTAGGGTTTAGGGTTATGGTTAGGGTTAGGGGTTAGGGGTTAGGGGTTAGGCTTAGGGTTAGCGTTACGGTTAGGGGTTAGGGGTTAGGGTTAGGGCTAAGGTTAGGGTTAGGGTTAGGGTTAGGGTTAGGGCTAGGGTTAGGGTTAGGGTTAGGGTTACGGCTAGGGTTAGGGTTAGGGTTAGGTTAGGCTTAGGGTTAGGAGTTAGGGTTAGGGTTTCTATTAGGTTAGTTTTAAGGGCTAAGGTTAGTTTTAGGGTTAAGGTTGGGTTAGGGTTAGGATTAGGGTTAGGGTACGACTTAGGGCTAGGGTTAGGGCTAGGGTTAGGGTTAGGGTTAGGGTTAGGGTTTAGGGTTATGGTTAGGGTTAGGGGTTAGGGGTTAGGGGTTAGGCTTAGGGTTAGCGTTACGGTTAGGGGTTAGGGGTTAGGGTTAGGGCTAAGGTTAGGGTTAGGGTTAGGGTTAGGGTTAGGGCTAGGGTTAGGGTTAGGGTTAGGGTTACGGCTAGGGTTAGGGTTAGGGTTAGGTTAGGCTTAGGGTTAGGAGTTAGGGTTAGGGTTTCTATTAGGTTAGTTTTAAGGGCTAAGGTTAGTTTTAGGGTTAAGGTTGGGTTAGGGTTAGGATTAGGGTTAGGGTACGACTTAGGGCTAGGGTTAGGGCTAGGGTTAGGGTTAGGGTTAGGGTTAGGGTTTAGGGTTATGGTTAGGGTTAGGGGTTAGGGGTTAGGGGTTAGGCTTAGGGTTAGCGTTACGGTTAGGGGTTAGGGGTTAGGGTTAGGGCTAAGGTTAGGGTTAGGGTTAGGGTTAGGGTTAGGGCTAGGGTTAGGGTTAGGGTTAGGGTTACGGCTAGGGTTAGGGTTAGGGTTAGGTTAGGCTTAGGGTTAGGAGTTAGGGTTAGGGTTTCTATTAGGTTAGTTTTAAGGGCTAAGGTTAGTTTTAGGGTTAAGGTTGGGTTAGGGTTAGGATTAGGGTTAGGGTACGACTTAGGGCTAGGGTTAGGGCTAGGGTTAGGGTTAGGGTTAGGGTTAGGGTTTAGGGTTATGGTTAGGGTTAGGGGTTAGGGGTTAGGGGTTAGGCTTAGGGTTAGCGTTACGGTTAGGGGTTAGGGGTTAGGGTTAGGGCTAAGGTTAGGGTTAGGGTTAGGGTTAGGGTTAGGGCTAGGGTTAGGGTTAGGGTTAGGGTTACGGCTAGGGTTAGGGTTAGGGTTAGGTTAGGCTTAGGGTTAGGAGTTAGGGTTAGGGTTTCTATTAGGTTAGTTTTAAGGGCTAAGGTTAGTTTTAGGGTTAAGGTTGGGTTAGGGTTAGGATTAGGGTTAGGGTACGACTTAGGGCTAGGGTTAGGGCTAGGGTTAGGGTTAGGGTTAGGGTTAGGGTTTAGGGTTATGGTTAGGGTTAGGGGTTAGGGGTTAGGGGTTAGGCTTAGGGTTAGCGTTACGGTTAGGGGTTAGGGGTTAGGGTTAGGGCTAAGGTTAGGGTTAGGGTTAGGGTTAGGGTTAGGGCTAGGGTTAGGGTTAGGGTTAGGGTTACGGCTAGGGTTAGGGTTAGGGTTAGGTTAGGCTTAGGGTTAGGAGTTAGGGTTAGGGTTTCTATTAGGTTAGTTTTAAGGGCTAAGGTTAGTTTTAGGGTTAAGGTTGGGTTAGGGTTAGGATTAGGGTTAGGGTACGACTTAGGGCTAGGGTTAGGGCTAGGGTTAGGGTTAGGGTTAGGGTTAGGGTTTAGGGTTATGGTTAGGGTTAGGGGTTAGGGGTTAGGGGTTAGGCTTAGGGTTAGCGTTACGGTTAGGGGTTAGGGGTTAGGGTTAGGGCTAAGGTTAGGGTTAGGGTTAGGGTTAGGGTTAGGGCTAGGGTTAGGGTTAGGGTTAGGGTTACGGCTAGGGTTAGGGTTAGGGTTAGGTTAGGCTTAGGGTTAGGAGTTAGGGTTAGGGTTTCTATTAGGTTAGTTTTAAGGGCTAAGGTTAGTTTTAGGGTTAAGGTTGGGTTAGGGTTAGGATTAGGGTTAGGGTACGACTTAGGGCTAGGGTTAGGGCTAGGGTTAGGGTTAGGGTTAGGGTTAGGGTTTAGGGTTATGGTTAGGGTTAGGGGTTAGGGGTTAGGGGTTAGGCTTAGGGTTAGCGTTACGGTTAGGGGTTAGGGGTTAGGGTTAGGGCTAAGGTTAGGGTTAGGGTTAGGGTTAGGGTTAGGGCTAGGGTTAGGGTTAGGGTTAGGGTTACGGCTAGGGTTAGGGTTAGGGTTAGGTTAGGCTTAGGGTTAGGAGTTAGGGTTAGGGTTTCTATTAGGTTAGTTTTAAGGGCTAAGGTTAGTTTTAGGGTTAAGGTTGGGTTAGGGTTAGGATTAGGGTTAGGGTACGACTTAGGGCTAGGGTTAGGGCTAGGGTTAGGGTTAGGGTTAGGGTTAGGGTTTAGGGTTATGGTTAGGGTTAGGGGTTAGGGGTTAGGGGTTAGGCTTAGGGTTAGCGTTACGGTTAGGGGTTAGGGGTTAGGGTTAGGGCTAAGGTTAGGGTTAGGGTTAGGGTTAGGGTTAGGGCTAGGGTTAGGGTTAGGGTTAGGGTTACGGCTAGGGTTAGGGTTAGGGTTAGGTTAGGCTTAGGGTTAGGAGTTAGGGTTAGGGTTTCTATTAGGTTAGTTTTAAGGGCTAAGGTTAGTTTTAGGGTTAAGGTTGGGTTAGGGTTAGGATTAGGGTTAGGGTACGACTTAGGGCTAGGGTTAGGGCTAGGGTTAGGGTTAGGGTTAGGGTTAGGGTTTAGGGTTATGGTTAGGGTTAGGGGTTAGGGGTTAGGGGTTAGGCTTAGGGTTAGCGTTACGGTTAGGGGTTAGGGGTTAGGGTTAGGGCTAAGGTTAGGGTTAGGGTTAGGGTTAGGGTTAGGGCTAGGGTTAGGGTTAGGGTTAGGGTTACGGCTAGGGTTAGGGTTAGGGTTAGGTTAGGCTTAGGGTTAGGAGTTAGGGTTAGGGTTTCTATTAGGTTAGTTTTAAGGGCTAAGGTTAGTTTTAGGGTTAAGGTTGGGTTAGGGTTAGGATTAGGGTTAGGGTACGACTTAGGGCTAGGGTTAGGGCTAGGGTTAGGGTTAGGGTTAGGGTTAGGGTTTAGGGTTATGGTTAGGGTTAGGGGTTAGGGGTTAGGGGTTAGGCTTAGGGTTAGCGTTACGGTTAGGGGTTAGGGGTTAGGGTTAGGGCTAAGGTTAGGGTTAGGGTTAGGGTTAGGGTTAGGGCTAGGGTTAGGGTTAGGGTTAGGGTTACGGCTAGGGTTAGGGTTAGGGTTAGGTTAGGCTTAGGGTTAGGAGTTAGGGTTAGGGTTTCTATTAGGTTAGTTTTAAGGGCTAAGGTTAGTTTTAGGGTTAAGGTTGGGTTAGGGTTAGGATTAGGGTTAGGGTACGACTTAGGGCTAGGGTTAGGGCTAGGGTTAGGGTTAGGGTTAGGGTTAGGGTTTAGGGTTATGGTTAGGGTTAGGGGTTAGGGGTTAGGGGTTAGGCTTAGGGTTAGCGTTACGGTTAGGGGTTAGGGGTTAGGGTTAGGGCTAAGGTTAGGGTTAGGGTTAGGGTTAGGGTTAGGGCTGGTTAGGGTTAGGGTTAGGGTTACGGCTAGGGTTAGGGTTAGGGTTAGGTTAGGCTTAGGGTTAGGAGTTAGGGTTAGGGTTTCTATTAGGTTAGTTTTAAGGGCTAAGGTTAGTTTTAGGGTTAAGGTTGGGTTAGGGTTAGGATTAGGGTTAGGGTACGACTTAGGGCTAGGGTTAGGGCTAGGGTTAGGGTTAGGGTTAGGGTTAGGGTTTAGGGTTATGGTTAGGGTTAGGGGTTAGGGGTTAGGGGTTAGGCTTAGGGTTAGCGTTACGGTTAGGGGTTAGGGGTTAGGGTTAGGGCTAAGGTTAGGGTTAGGGTTAGGGTTAGGGTTAGGGCTAGGGTTAGGGTTAGGGTTAGGGTTACGGCTAGGGTTAGGGTTAGGGTTAGGTTAGGCTTAGGGTTAGGAGTTAGGGTTAGGGTTTCTATTAGGTTAGTTTTAAGGGCTAAGGTTAGTTTTAGGGTTAAGGTTGGGTTAGGGTTAGGATTAGGGTTAGGGTACGACTTAGGGCTAGGGTTAGGGCTAGGGTTAGGGTTAGGGTTAGGGTTAGGGTTTAGGGTTATGGTTAGGGTTAGGGGTTAGGGGTTAGGGGTTAGGCTTAGGGTTAGCGTTACGGTTAGGGGTTAGGGGTTAGGGTTAGGGCTAAGGTTAGGGTTAGGGTTAGGGTTAGGGTTAGGGCTAGGGTTAGGGTTAGGGTTAGGGTTACGGCTAGGGTTAGGGTTAGGGTTAGGTTAGGCTTAGGGTTAGGAGTTAGGGTTAGGGTTTCTATTAGGTTAGTTTTAAGGGCTAAGGTTAGTTTTAGGGTTAAGGTTGGGTTAGGGTTAGGATTAGGGTTAGGGTACGACTTAGGGCTAGGGTTAGGGCTAGGGTTAGGGTTAGGGTTAGGGTTAGGGTTTAGGGTTATGGTTAGGGTTAGGGGTTAGGGGTTAGGGGTTAGGCTTAGGGTTAGCGTTACGGTTAGGGGTTAGGGGTTAGGGTTAGGGCTAAGGTTAGGGTTAGGGTTAGGGTTAGGGTTAGGGCTAGGGTTAGGGTTAGGGTTAGGGTTACGGCTAGGGTTAGGGTTAGGGTTAGGTTAGGCTTAGGGTTAGGAGTTAGGGTTAGGGTTTCTATTAGGTTAGTTTTAAGGGCTAAGGTTAGTTTTAGGGTTAAGGTTGGGTTAGGGTTAGGATTAGGGTTAGGGTACGACTTAGGGCTAGGGTTAGGGCTAGGGTTAGGGTTAGGGTTAGGGTTAGGGTTTAGGGTTATGGTTAGGGTTAGGGGTTAGGGGTTAGGGGTTAGGCTTAGGGTTAGCGTTACGGTTAGGGGTTAGGGGTTAGGGTTAGGGCTAAGGTTAGGGTTAGGGTTAGGGTTAGGGTTAGGGCTAGGGTTAGGGTTAGGGTTAGGGTTACGGCTAGGGTTAGGGTTAGGGTTAGGTTAGGCTTAGGGTTAGGAGTTAGGGTTAGGGTTTCTATTAGGTTAGTTTTAAGGGCTAAGGTTAGTTTTAGGGTTAAGGTTGGGTTAGGGTTAGGATTAGGGTTAGGGTACGACTTAGGGCTAGGGTTAGGGCTAGGGTTAGGGTTAGGGTTAGGGTTAGGGTTTAGGGTTATGGTTAGGGTTAGGGGTTAGGGGTTAGGGGTTAGGCTTAGGGTTAGCGTTACGGTTAGGGGTTAGGGGTTAGGGTTAGGGCTAAGGTTAGGGTTAGGGTTAGGGTTAGGGTTAGGGCTAGGGTTAGGGTTAGGGTTAGGGTTACGGCTAGGGTTAGGGTTAGGGTTAGGTTAGGCTTAGGGTTAGGAGTTAGGGTTAGGGTTTCTATTAGGTTAGTTTTAAGGGCTAAGGTTAGTTTTAGGGTTAAGGTTGGGTTAGGGTTAGGATTAGGGTTAGGGTACGACTTAGGGCTAGGGTTAGGGCTAGGGTTAGGGTTAGGGTTAGGGTTAGGGTTTAGGGTTATGGTTAGGGTTAGGGGTTAGGGGTTAGGGGTTAGGCTTAGGGTTAGCGTTACGGTTAGGGGTTAGGGGTTAGGGTTAGGGCTAAGGTTAGGGTTAGGGTTAGGGTTAGGGTTAGGGCTAGGGTTAGGGTTAGGGTTAGGGTTACGGCTAGGGTTAGGGTTAGGGTTAGGTTAGGCTTAGGGTTAGGAGTTAGGGTTAGGGTTTCTATTAGGTTAGTTTTAAGGGCTAAGGTTAGTTTTAGGGTTAAGGTTGGGTTAGGGTTAGGATTAGGGTTAGGGTACGACTTAGGGCTAGGGTTAGGGCTAGGGTTAGGGTTAGGGTTAGGGTTAGGGTTTAGGGTTATGGTTAGGGTTAGGGGTTAGGGGTTAGGGGTTAGGCTTAGGGTTAGCGTTACGGTTAGGGGTTAGGGGTTAGGGTTAGGGCTAAGGTTAGGGTTAGGGTTAGGGTTAGGGTTAGGGCTAGGGTTAGGGTTAGGGTTAGGGTTACGGCTAGGGTTAGGGTTAGGGTTAGGTTAGGCTTAGGGTTAGGAGTTAGGGTTAGGGTTTCTATTAGGTTAGTTTTAAGGGCTAAGGTTAGTTTTAGGGTTAAGGTTGGGTTAGGGTTAGGATTAGGGTTAGGGTACGACTTAGGGCTAGGGTTAGGGCTAGGGTTAGGGTTAGGGTTAGGGTTAGGGTTTAGGGTTATGGTTAGGGTTAGGGGTTAGGGGTTAGGGGTTAGGCTTAGGGTTAGCGTTACGGTTAGGGGTTAGGGGTTAGGGTTAGGGCTAAGGTTAGGGTTAGGGTTAGGGTTAGGGTTAGGGCTAGGGTTAGGGTTAGGGTTAGGGTTACGGCTAGGGTTAGGGTTAGGGTTAGGTTAGGCTTAGGGTTAGGAGTTAGGGTTAGGGTTTCTATTAGGTTAGTTTTAAGGGCTAAGGTTAGTTTTAGGGTTAAGGTTGGGTTAGGGTTAGGATTAGGGTTAGGGTACGACTTAGGGCTAGGGTTAGGGCTAGGGTTAGGGTTAGGGTTAGGGTTAGGGTTTAGGGTTATGGTTAGGGTTAGGGGTTAGGGGTTAGGGGTTAGGCTTAGGGTTAGCGTTACGGTTAGGGGTTAGGGGTTAGGGTTAGGGCTAAGGTTAGGGTTAGGGTTAGGGTTAGGGTTAGGGCTAGGGTTAGGGTTAGGGTTAGGGTTACGGCTAGGGTTAGGGTTAGGGTTAGGTTAGGCTTAGGGTTAGGAGTTAGGGTTAGGGTTTCTATTAGGTTAGTTTTAAGGGCTAAGGTTAGTTTTAGGGTTAAGGTTGGGTTAGGGTTAGGATTAGGGTTAGGGTACGACTTAGGGCTAGGGTTAGGGCTAGGGTTAGGGTTAGGGTTAGGGTTAGGGTTTAGGGTTATGGTTAGGGTTAGGGGTTAGGGGTTAGGGGTTAGGCTTAGGGTTAGCGTTACGGTTAGGGGTTAGGGGTTAGGGTTAGGGCTAAGGTTAGGGTTAGGGTTAGGGTTAGGGTTAGGGCTAGGGTTAGGGTTAGGGTTAGGGTTACGGCTAGGGTTAGGGTTAGGGTTAGGTTAGGCTTAGGGTTAGGAGTTAGGGTTAGGGTTTCTATTAGGTTAGTTTTAAGGGCTAAGGTTAGTTTTAGGGTTAAGGTTGGGTTAGGGTTAGGATTAGGGTTAGGGTACGACTTAGGGCTAGGGTTAGGGCTAGGGTTAGGGTTAGGGTTAGGGTTAGGGTTTAGGGTTATGGTTAGGGTTAGGGGTTAGGGGTTAGGGGTTAGGCTTAGGGTTAGCGTTACGGTTAGGGGTTAGGGGTTAGGGTTAGGGCTAAGGTTAGGGTTAGGGTTAGGGTTAGGGTTAGGGCTAGGGTTAGGGTTAGGGTTAGGGTTACGGCTAGGGTTAGGGTTAGGGTTAGGTTAGGCTTAGGGTTAGGAGTTAGGGTTAGGGTTTCTATTAGGTTAGTTTTAAGGGCTAAGGTTAGTTTTAGGGTTAAGGTTGGGTTAGGGTTAGGATTAGGGTTAGGGTACGACTTAGGGCTAGGGTTAGGGCTAGGGTTAGGGTTAGGGTTAGGGTTAGGGTTTAGGGTTATGGTTAGGGTTAGGGGTTAGGGGTTAGGGGTTAGGCTTAGGGTTAGCGTTACGGTTAGGGGTTAGGGGTTAGGGTTAGGGCTAAGGTTAGGGTTAGGGTTAGGGTTAGGGTTAGGGCTAGGGTTAGGGTTAGGGTTAGGGTTACGGCTAGGGTTAGGGTTAGGGTTAGGTTAGGCTTAGGGTTAGGAGTTAGGGTTAGGGTTTCTATTAGGTTAGTTTTAAGGGCTAAGGTTAGTTTTAGGGTTAAGGTTGGGTTAGGGTTAGGATTAGGGTTAGGGTACGACTTAGGGCTAGGGTTAGGGCTAGGGTTAGGGTTAGGGTTAGGGTTAGGGTTTAGGGTTATGGTTAGGGTTAGGGGTTAGGGGTTAGGGGTTAGGCTTAGGGTTAGCGTTACGGTTAGGGGTTAGGGGTTAGGGTTAGGGCTAAGGTTAGGGTTAGGGTTAGGGTTAGGGTTAGGGCTAGGGTTAGGGTTAGGGTTAGGGTTACGGCTAGGGTTAGGGTTAGGGTTAGGTTAGGCTTAGGGTTAGGAGTTAGGGTTAGGGTTTCTATTAGGTTAGTTTTAAGGGCTAAGGTTAGTTTTAGGGTTAAGGTTGGGTTAGGGTTAGGATTAGGGTTAGGGTACGACTTAGGGCTAGGGTTAGGGCTAGGGTTAGGGTTAGGGTTAGGGTTAGGGTTTAGGGTTATGGTTAGGGTTAGGGGTTAGGGGTTAGGGGTTAGGCTTAGGGTTAGCGTTACGGTTAGGGGTTAGGGGTTAGGGTTAGGGCTAAGGTTAGGGTTAGGGTTAGGGTTAGGGTTAGGGCTAGGGTTAGGGTTAGGGTTAGGGTTACGGCTAGGGTTAGGGTTAGGGTTAGGTTAGGCTTAGGGTTAGGAGTTAGGGTTAGGGTTTCTATTAGGTTAGTTTTAAGGGCTAAGGTTAGTTTTAGGGTTAAGGTTGGGTTAGGGTTAGGATTAGGGTTAGGGTACGACTTAGGGCTAGGGTTAGGGCTAGGGTTAGGGTTAGGGTTAGGGTTAGGGTTTAGGGTTATGGTTAGGGTTAGGGGTTAGGGGTTAGGGGTTAGGCTTAGGGTTAGCGTTACGGTTAGGGGTTAGGGGTTAGGGTTAGGGCTAAGGTTAGGGTTAGGGTTAGGGTTAGGGTTAGGGCTAGGGTTAGGGTTAGGGTTAGGGTTACGGCTAGGGTTAGGGTTAGGGTTAGGTTAGGCTTAGGGTTAGGAGTTAGGGTTAGGGTTTCTATTAGGTTAGTTTTAAGGGCTAAGGTTAGTTTTAGGGTTAAGGTTGGGTTAGGGTTAGGATTAGGGTTAGGGTACGACTTAGGGCTAGGGTTAGGGCTAGGGTTAGGGTTAGGGTTAGGGTTAGGGTTTAGGGTTATGGTTAGGGTTAGGGGTTAGGGGTTAGGGGTTAGGCTTAGGGTTAGCGTTACGGTTAGGGGTTAGGGGTTAGGGTTAGGGCTAAGGTTAGGGTTAGGGTTAGGGTTAGGGTTAGGGCTAGGGTTAGGGTTAGGGTTAGGGTTACGGCTAGGGTTAGGGTTAGGGTTAGGTTAGGCTTAGGGTTAGGAGTTAGGGTTAGGGTTTCTATTAGGTTAGTTTTAAGGGCTAAGGTTAGTTTTAGGGTTAAGGTTGGGTTAGGGTTAGGATTAGGGTTAGGGTACGACTTAGGGCTAGGGTTAGGGCTAGGGTTAGGGTTAGGGTTAGGGTTAGGGTTTAGGGTTATGGTTAGGGTTAGGGGTTAGGGGTTAGGGGTTAGGCTTAGGGTTAGCGTTACGGTTAGGGGTTAGGGGTTAGGGTTAGGGCTAAGGTTAGGGTTAGGGTTAGGGTTAGGGTTAGGGCTAGGGTTAGGGTTAGGGTTAGGGTTACGGCTAGGGTTAGGGTTAGGGTTAGGTTAGGCTTAGGGTTAGGAGTTAGGGTTAGGGTTTCTATTAGGTTAGTTTTAAGGGCTAAGGTTAGTTTTAGGGTTAAGGTTGGGTTAGGGTTAGGATTAGGGTTAGGGTACGACTTAGGGCTAGGGTTAGGGCTAGGGTTAGGGTTAGGGTTAGGGTTAGGGTTTAGGGTTATGGTTAGGGTTAGGGGTTAGGGGTTAGGGGTTAGGCTTAGGGTTAGCGTTACGGTTAGGGGTTAGGGGTTAGGGTTAGGGCTAAGGTTAGGGTTAGGGTTAGGGTTAGGGTTAGGGCTAGGGTTAGGGTTAGGGTTAGGGTTACGGCTAGGGTTAGGGTTAGGGTTAGGTTAGGCTTAGGGTTAGGAGTTAGGGTTAGGGTTTCTATTAGGTTAGTTTTAAGGGCTAAGGTTAGTTTTAGGGTTAAGGTTGGGTTAGGGTTAGGATTAGGGTTAGGGTACGACTTAGGGCTAGGGTTAGGGCTAGGGTTAGGGTTAGGGTTAGGGTTAGGGTTTAGGGTTATGGTTAGGGTTAGGGGTTAGGGGTTAGGGGTTAGGCTTAGGGTTAGCGTTACGGTTAGGGGTTAGGGGTTAGGGTTAGGGCTAAGGTTAGGGTTAGGGTTAGGGTTAGGGTTAGGGCTAGGGTTAGGGTTAGGGTTAGGGTTACGGCTAGGGTTAGGGTTAGGGTTAGGTTAGGCTTAGGGTTAGGAGTTAGGGTTAGGGTTTCTATTAGGTTAGTTTTAAGGGCTAAGGTTAGTTTTAGGGTTAAGGTTGGGTTAGGGTTAGGATTAGGGTTAGGGTACGACTTAGGGCTAGGGTTAGGGCTAGGGTTAGGGTTAGGGTTAGGGTTAGGGTTTAGGGTTATGGTTAGGGTTAGGGGTTAGGGGTTAGGGGTTAGGCTTAGGGTTAGCGTTACGGTTAGGGGTTAGGGGTTAGGGTTAGGGCTAAGGTTAGGGTTAGGGTTAGGGTTAGGGTTAGGGCTAGGGTTAGGGTTAGGGTTAGGGTTACGGCTAGGGTTAGGGTTAGGGTTAGGTTAGGCTTAGGGTTAGGAGTTAGGGTTAGGGTTTCTATTAGGTTAGTTTTAAGGGCTAAGGTTAGTTTTAGGGTTAAGGTTGGGTTAGGGTTAGGATTAGGGTTAGGGTACGACTTAGGGCTAGGGTTAGGGCTAGGGTTAGGGTTAGGGTTAGGGTTAGGGTTTAGGGTTATGGTTAGGGTTAGGGGTTAGGGGTTAGGGGTTAGGCTTAGGGTTAGCGTTACGGTTAGGGGTTAGGGGTTAGGGTTAGGGCTAAGGTTAGGGTTAGGGTTAGGGTTAGGGTTAGGGCTAGGGTTAGGGTTAGGGTTAGGGTTACGGCTAGGGTTAGGGTTAGGGTTAGGTTAGGCTTAGGGTTAGGAGTTAGGGTTAGGGTTTCTATTAGGTTAGTTTTAAGGGCTAAGGTTAGTTTTAGGGTTAAGGTTGGGTTAGGGTTAGGATTAGGGTTAGGGTACGACTTAGGGCTAGGGTTAGGGCTAGGGTTAGGGTTAGGGTTAGGGTTAGGGTTTAGGGTTATGGTTAGGGTTAGGGGTTAGGGGTTAGGGGTTAGGCTTAGGGTTAGCGTTACGGTTAGGGGTTAGGGGTTAGGGTTAGGGCTAAGGTTAGGGTTAGGGTTAGGGTTAGGGTTAGGGCTAGGGTTAGGGTTAGGGTTAGGGTTACGGCTAGGGTTAGGGTTAGGGTTAGGTTAGGCTTAGGGTTAGGAGTTAGGGTTAGGGTTTCTATTAGGTTAGTTTTAAGGGCTAAGGTTAGTTTTAGGGTTAAGGTTGGGTTAGGGTTAGGATTAGGGTTAGGGTACGACTTAGGGCTAGGGTTAGGGCTAGGGTTAGGGTTAGGGTTAGGGTTAGGGTTTAGGGTTATGGTTAGGGTTAGGGGTTAGGGGTTAGGGGTTAGGCTTAGGGTTAGCGTTACGGTTAGGGGTTAGGGGTTAGGGTTAGGGCTAAGGTTAGGGTTAGGGTTAGGGTTAGGGTTAGGGCTAGGGTTAGGGTTAGGGTTAGGGTTACGGCTAGGGTTAGGGTTAGGGTTAGGTTAGGCTTAGGGTTAGGAGTTAGGGTTAGGGTTTCTATTAGGTTAGTTTTAAGGGCTAAGGTTAGTTTTAGGGTTAAGGTTGGGTTAGGGTTAGGATTAGGGTTAGGGTACGACTTAGGGCTAGGGTTAGGGCTAGGGTTAGGGTTAGGGTTAGGGTTAGGGTTTAGGGTTATGGTTAGGGTTAGGGGTTAGGGGTTAGGGGTTAGGCTTAGGGTTAGCGTTACGGTTAGGGGTTAGGGGTTAGGGTTAGGGCTAAGGTTAGGGTTAGGGTTAGGGTTAGGGTTAGGGCTAGGGTTAGGGTTAGGGTTAGGGTTACGGCTAGGGTTAGGGTTAGGGTTAGGTTAGGCTTAGGGTTAGGAGTTAGGGTTAGGGTTTCTATTAGGTTAGTTTTAAGGGCTAAGGTTAGTTTTAGGGTTAAGGTTGGGTTAGGGTTAGGATTAGGGTTAGGGTACGACTTAGGGCTAGGGTTAGGGCTAGGGTTAGGGTTAGGGTTAGGGTTAGGGTTTAGGGTTATGGTTAGGGTTAGGGGTTAGGGGTTAGGGGTTAGGCTTAGGGTTAGCGTTACGGTTAGGGGTTAGGGGTTAGGGTTAGGGCTAAGGTTAGGGTTAGGGTTAGGGTTAGGGTTAGGGCTAGGGTTAGGGTTAGGGTTAGGGTTACGGCTAGGGTTAGGGTTAGGGTTAGGTTAGGCTTAGGGTTAGGAGTTAGGGTTAGGGTTTCTATTAGGTTAGTTTTAAGGGCTAAGGTTAGTTTTAGGGTTAAGGTTGGGTTAGGGTTAGGATTAGGGTTAGGGTACGACTTAGGGCTAGGGTTAGGGCTAGGGTTAGGGTTAGGGTTAGGGTTAGGGTTTAGGGTTATGGTTAGGGTTAGGGGTTAGGGGTTAGGGGTTAGGCTTAGGGTTAGCGTTACGGTTAGGGGTTAGGGGTTAGGGTTAGGGCTAAGGTTAGGGTTAGGGTTAGGGTTAGGGTTAGGGCTAGGGTTAGGGTTAGGGTTAGGGTTACGGCTAGGGTTAGGGTTAGGGTTAGGTTAGGCTTAGGGTTAGGAGTTAGGGTTAGGGTTTCTATTAGGTTAGTTTTAAGGGCTAAGGTTAGTTTTAGGGTTAAGGTTGGGTTAGGGTTAGGATTAGGGTTAGGGTACGACTTAGGGCTAGGGTTAGGGCTAGGGTTAGGGTTAGGGTTAGGGTTAGGGTTTAGGGTTATGGTTAGGGTTAGGGGTTAGGGGTTAGGGGTTAGGCTTAGGGTTAGCGTTACGGTTAGGGGTTAGGGGTTAGGGTTAGGGCTAAGGTTAGGGTTAGGGTTAGGGTTAGGGTTAGGGCTAGGGTTAGGGTTAGGGTTAGGGTTACGGCTAGGGTTAGGGTTAGGGTTAGGTTAGGCTTAGGGTTAGGAGTTAGGGTTAGGGTTTCTATTAGGTTAGTTTTAAGGGCTAAGGTTAGTTTTAGGGTTAAGGTTGGGTTAGGGTTAGGATTAGGGTTAGGGTACGACTTAGGGCTAGGGTTAGGGCTAGGGTTAGGGTTAGGGTTAGGGTTAGGGTTTAGGGTTATGGTTAGGGTTAGGGGTTAGGGGTTAGGGGTTAGGCTTAGGGTTAGCGTTACGGTTAGGGGTTAGGGGTTAGGGTTAGGGCTAAGGTTAGGGTTAGGGTTAGGGTTAGGGTTAGGGCTAGGGTTAGGGTTAGGGTTAGGGTTACGGCTAGGGTTAGGGTTAGGGTTAGGTTAGGCTTAGGGTTAGGAGTTAGGGTTAGGGTTTCTATTAGGTTAGTTTTAAGGGCTAAGGTTAGTTTTAGGGTTAAGGTTGGGTTAGGGTTAGGATTAGGGTTAGGGTACGACTTAGGGCTAGGGTTAGGGCTAGGGTTAGGGTTAGGGTTAGGGTTAGGGTTTAGGGTTATGGTTAGGGTTAGGGGTTAGGGGTTAGGGGTTAGGCTTAGGGTTAGCGTTACGGTTAGGGGTTAGGGGTTAGGGTTAGGGCTAAGGTTAGGGTTAGGGTTAGGGTTAGGGTTAGGGCTAGGGTTAGGGTTAGGGTTAGGGTTACGGCTAGGGTTAGGGTTAGGGTTAGGTTAGGCTTAGGGTTAGGAGTTAGGGTTAGGGTTTCTATTAGGTTAGTTTTAAGGGCTAAGGTTAGTTTTAGGGTTAAGGTTGGGTTAGGGTTAGGATTAGGGTTAGGGTACGACTTAGGGCTAGGGTTAGGGCTAGGGTTAGGGTTAGGGTTAGGGTTAGGGTTTAGGGTTATGGTTAGGGTTAGGGGTTAGGGGTTAGGGGTTAGGCTTAGGGTTAGCGTTACGGTTAGGGGTTAGGGGTTAGGGTTAGGGCTAAGGTTAGGGTTAGGGTTAGGGTTAGGGTTAGGGCTAGGGTTAGGGTTAGGGTTAGGGTTACGGCTAGGGTTAGGGTTAGGGTTAGGTTAGGCTTAGGGTTAGGAGTTAGGGTTAGGGTTTCTATTAGGTTAGTTTTAAGGGCTAAGGTTAGTTTTAGGGTTAAGGTTGGGTTAGGGTTAGGATTAGGGTTAGGGTACGACTTAGGGCTAGGGTTAGGGCTAGGGTTAGGGTTAGGGTTAGGGTTAGGGTTTAGGGTTATGGTTAGGGTTAGGGGTTAGGGGTTAGGGGTTAGGCTTAGGGTTAGCGTTACGGTTAGGGGTTAGGGGTTAGGGTTAGGGCTAAGGTTAGGGTTAGGGTTAGGGTTAGGGTTAGGGCTAGGGTTAGGGTTAGGGTTAGGGTTACGGCTAGGGTTAGGGTTAGGGTTAGGTTAGGCTTAGGGTTAGGAGTTAGGGTTAGGGTTTCTATTAGGTTAGTTTTAAGGGCTAAGGTTAGTTTTAGGGTTAAGGTTGGGTTAGGGTTAGGATTAGGGTTAGGGTACGACTTAGGGCTAGGGTTAGGGCTAGGGTTAGGGTTAGGGTTAGGGTTAGGGTTTAGGGTTATGGTTAGGGTTAGGGGTTAGGGGTTAGGGGTTAGGCTTAGGGTTAGCGTTACGGTTAGGGGTTAGGGGTTAGGGTTAGGGCTAAGGTTAGGGTTAGGGTTAGGGTTAGGGTTAGGGCTAGGGTTAGGGTTAGGGTTAGGGTTACGGCTAGGGTTAGGGTTAGGGTTAGGTTAGGCTTAGGGTTAGGAGTTAGGGTTAGGGTTTCTATTAGGTTAGTTTTAAGGGCTAAGGTTAGTTTTAGGGTTAAGGTTGGGTTAGGGTTAGGATTAGGGTTAGGGTACGACTTAGGGCTAGGGTTAGGGCTAGGGTTAGGGTTAGGGTTAGGGTTAGGGTTTAGGGTTATGGTTAGGGTTAGGGGTTAGGGGTTAGGGGTTAGGCTTAGGGTTAGCGTTACGGTTAGGGGTTAGGGGTTAGGGTTAGGGCTAAGGTTAGGGTTAGGGTTAGGGTTAGGGTTAGGGCTAGGGTTAGGGTTAGGGTTAGGGTTACGGCTAGGGTTAGGGTTAGGGTTAGGTTAGGCTTAGGGTTAGGAGTTAGGGTTAGGGTTTCTATTAGGTTAGTTTTAAGGGCTAAGGTTAGTTTTAGGGTTAAGGTTGGGTTAGGGTTAGGATTAGGGTTAGGGTACGACTTAGGGCTAGGGTTAGGGCTAGGGTTAGGGTTAGGGTTAGGGTTAGGGTTTAGGGTTATGGTTAGGGTTAGGGGTTAGGGGTTAGGGGTTAGGCTTAGGGTTAGCGTTACGGTTAGGGGTTAGGGGTTAGGGTTAGGGCTAAGGTTAGGGTTAGGGTTAGGGTTAGGGTTAGGGCTAGGGTTAGGGTTAGGGTTAGGGTTACGGCTAGGGTTAGGGTTAGGG
The DNA here is from genome assembly GCF_964188355.1 of Buteo buteo. NCBI lineage: Eukaryota > Metazoa > Chordata > Aves > Accipitriformes > Accipitridae > Buteo > Buteo buteo. Next base: position 64,606 of record NW_027439365.1, read on the forward strand.
TTAGGTTAGGCTTAGGGTTAGGAGTTAGGGTTAGGGTTTCTATTAGGTTAGTTTTAAGGGCTAAGGTTAGTTTTAGGGTTAAGGTTGGGTTAGGGTTAGGATTAGGGTTAGGGTACGACTTAGGGCTAGGGTTAGGGCTAGGGTTAGGGTTAGGGTTAGGGTTAGGGTTAGGGCTAGGGTTAGGGTTAGGGTTAGGGTTACGGCTAGGGTTAGGGTTAGGGTTAGGTTAGGCTTAGGGTTAGGAGTTAGGGTTAGGGTTTCTATTAGGTTAGTTTTAAGGGCTAAGGTTAGTTTTAGGGTTAAGGTTGGGTTAGGGTTAGGATTAGGGTTAGGGTACGACTTAGGGCTAGGGTTAGGGCTAGGGTTAGGGTTAGGGTTAGGGTTAGGGTTTAGGGTTATGGTTAGGGTTAGGGGTTAGGGGTTAGGGGTTAGGCTTAGGGTTAGCGTTACGGTTAGGGGTTAGGGGTTAGGGTTAGGGCTAAGGTTAGGGTTAGGGTTAGGGTTAGGGTTAGGGCTAGGGTTAGGGTTAGGGTTAGGGTTACGGCTAGGGTTAGGGTTAGGGTTAGGTTAGGCTTAGGGTTAGGAGTTAGGGTTAGGGTTTCTATTAGGTTAGTTTTAAGGGCTAAGGTTAGTTTTAGGGTTAAGGTTGGGTTAGGGTTAGGATTAGGGTTAGGGTACGACTTAGGGCTAGGGTTAGGGCTAGGGTTAGGGTTAGGGTTAGGGTTAGGGTTTAGGGTTATGGTTAGGGTTAGGGGTTAGGGGTTAGGGGTTAGGCTTAGGGTTAGCGTTACGGTTAGGGGTTAGGGGTTAGGGTTAGGGCTAAGGTTAGGGTTAGGGTTAGGGTTAGGGTTAGGGCTAGGGTTAGGGTTAGGGTTAGGGTTACGGCTAGGGTTAGGGTTAGGGTTAGGTTAGGCTTAGGGTTAGGAGTTAGGGTTAGGGTTTCTATTAGGTTAGTTTTAAGGGCTAAGGTTAGTTTTAGGGTTAAGGTTGGGTTAGGGTTAGGATTAGGGTTAGGGTACGACTTAGGGCTAGGGTTAGGGCTAGGGTTAGGGTTAGGGTTAGGGTTAGGGTTTAGGGTTATGGTTAGGGTTAGGGGTTAGGGGTTAGGGGTTAGGCTTAGGGTTAGCGTTACGGTTAGGGGTTAGGGGTTAGGGTTAGGGCTAAGGTTAGGGTTAGGGTTAGGGTTAGGGTTAGGGCTAGGGTTAGGGTTAGGGTTAGGGTTACGGCTAGGGTTAGGGTTAGGGTTAGGTTAGGCTTAGGGTTAGGAGTTAGGGTTAGGGTTTCTATTAGGTTAGTTTTAAGGGCTAAGGTTAGTTTTAGGGTTAAGGTTGGGTTAGGGTTAGGATTAGGGTTAGGGTACGACTTAGGGCTAGGGTTAGGGCTAGGGTTAGGGTTAGGGTTAGGGTTAGGGTTTAGGGTTATGGTTAGGGTTAGGGGTTAGGGGTTAGGGGTTAGGCTTAGGGTTAGCGTTACGGTTAGGGGTTAGGGGTTAGGGTTAGGGCTAAGGTTAGGGTTAGGGTTAGGGTTAGGGTTAGGGCTAGGGTTAGGGTTAGGGTTAGGGTTACGGCTAGGGTTAGGGTTAGGGTTAGGTTAGGCTTAGGGTTAGGAGTTAGGGTTAGGGTTTCTATTAGGTTAGTTTTAAGGGCTAAGGTTAGTTTTAGGGTTAAGGTTGGGTTAGGGTTAGGATTAGGGTTAGGGTACGACTTAGGGCTAGGGTTAGGGCTAGGGTTAGGGTTAGGGTTAGGGTTAGGGTTTAGGGTTATGGTTAGGGTTAGGGGTTAGGGGTTAGGGGTTAGGCTTAGGGTTAGCGTTACGGTTAGGGGTTAGGGGTTAGGGTTAGGGCTAAGGTTAGGGTTAGGGTTAGGGTTAGGGTTAGGGCTAGGGTTAGGGTTAGGGTTAGGGTTAGGTCTAGGGTTAGGGTTAGGGTTAGGGTTACGGCTAGGGTTAGGGTTAGGGTTAGGTTAGGCTTAGGGTTAGGAGTTAGGGTTAGGGTTTCTATTAGGTTAGTTTTAAGGGCTAAGGTTAGTTTTAGGGTTAAGGTTGGGTTAGGGTTAGGATTAGGGTTAGGGTACGACTTAGGGCTAGGGTTAGGGCTAGGGTTAGGGTTAGGGTTAGGGTTAGGGTTTAGGGTTATGGTTAGGGTTAGGGGTTAGGGGTTAGGGGTTAGGCTTAGGGTTAGCGTTACGGTTAGGGGTTAGGGGTTAGGGTTAGGGCTAAGGTTAGGGTTAGGGTTAGGGTTAGGGTTAGGGCTAGGGTTAGGGTTAGGGTTAGGGTTACGGCTAGGGTTAGGGTTAGGGTTAGGTTAGGCTTAGGGTTAGGAGTTAGGGTTAGGGTTTCTATTAGGTTAGTTTTAAGGGCTAAGGTTAGTTTTAGGGTTAAGGTTGGGTTAGGGTTAGGATTAGGGTTAGGGTACGACTTAGGGCTAGGGTTAGGGCTAGGGTTAGGGTTAGGGTTAGGGTTAGGGTTTAGGGTTATGGTTAGGGTTAGGGGTTAGGGGTTAGGGGTTAGGCTTAGGGTTAGCGTTACGGTTAGGGGTTAGGGGTTAGGGTTAGGGCTAAGGTTAGGGTTAGGGTTAGGGTTAGGGTTAGGGCTAGGGTTAGGGTTAGGGTTAGGGTTACGGCTAGGGTTAGGGTTAGGGTTAGGTTAGGCTTAGGGTTAGGAGTTAGGGTTAGGGTTTCTATTAGGTTAGTTTTAAGGGCTAAGGTTAGTTTTAGGGTTAAGGTTGGGTTAGGGTTAGGATTAGGGTTAGGGTACGACTTAGGGCTAGGGTTAGGGCTAGGGTTAGGGTTAGGTTTAGGGTTAGGGTTTAGGGTTATGGTTAGGGTTAGGGGTTAGGGGTTAGGGGTTAGGCTTAGGGTTAGCGTTACGGTTAGGGGTTAGGGGTTAGGGTTAGGGCTAAGGTTAGGGTTAGGGTTAGGGTTAGGGTTAGGGCTAGGGTTAGGGTTAGGGTTAGGGTTACGGCTAGGGTTAGGGTTAGGGTTAGGTTAGGCTTAGGGTTAGGAGTTAGGGTTAGGGTTTCTATTAGGTTAGTTTTAAGGGCTAAGGTTAGTTTTAGGGTTAAGGTTGGGTTAGGGTTAGGATTAGGGTTAGGGTACGACTTAGGGCTAGGGTTAGGGCTAGGGTTAGGGTTAGGGTTAGGGTTAGGGTTAGGGTTAGGGCTAGGGTTAGGGTTAGGGTTAGGGTTACGGCTAGGGTTAGGGTTAGGGTTAGGTTAGGCTTAGGGTTAGGAGTTAGGGTTAGGGTTTCTATTAGGTTAGTTTTAAGGGCTAAGGTTAGTTTTAGGGTTAAGGTTGGGTTAGGGTTAGGATTAGGGTTAGGGTACGACTTAGGGCTAGGGTTAGGGCTAGGGTTAGGGTTAGGGTTAGGGTTAGGGTTTAGGGTTATGGTTAGGGTTAGGGGTTAGGGGTTAGGGGTTAGGCTTAGGGTTAGCGTTACGGTTAGGGGTTAGGGGTTAGGGTTAGGGCTAAGGTTAGGGTTAGGGTTAGGGTTAGGGTTAGGGCTAGGGTTAGGGTTAGGGTTAGGGTTACGGCTAGGGTTAGGGTTAGGGTTAGGTTAGGCTTAGGGTTAGGAGTTAGGGTTAGGGTTTCTATTAGGTTAGTTTTAAGGGCTAAGGTTAGTTTTAGGGTTAAGGTTGGGTTAGGGTTAGGATTAGGGTTAGGGTACGACTTAGGGCTAGGGTTAGGGCTAGGGTTAGGGTTAGGGTTAGGCTTAGGGTTTAGGGTTATGGTTAGGGTTAGGGGTTAGGGGTTAGGGGTTAGGCTTAGGGTTAGCGTTACGGTTAGGGGTTGGGGTTAGGGTTAGGGCTAAGGTTAGGGTTAGGGTTAGGGTTAGGGTTAGGGCTAGGGTTAGGGTTAGGGTTAGGGTTACGGCTAGGGTTAGGGTTAGGGTTAGGTTAGGCTTAGGGTTAGGAGTTAGGGTTAGGGTTTCTATTAGGTTAGTTTTAAGGGCTAAGGTTAGTTTTAGGGTTAAGGTTGGGTTAGGGTTAGGATTAGGGTTAGGGTACGACTTAGGGCTAGGGTTAGGGCTAGGGTTAGGGTTAGGGTTAGGGTTAGGGTTTAGGGTTATGGTTAGGGTTAGGGGTTAGGGGTTAGGGGTTAGGCTTAGGGTTAGCGTTACGGTTAGGGGTTAGGGGTTAGGGTTAGGGCTAAGGTTAGGGTTAGGGTTAGGGTTAGGGTTAGGGCTAGGGTTAGGGTTAGGGTTAGGGTTACGGCTAGGGTTAGGGTTAGGGTTAGGTTAGGCTTAGGGTTAGGAGTTAGGGTTAGGGTTTCTATTAGGTTAGTTTTAAGGGCTAAGGTTAGTTTTAGGGTTAAGGTTGGGTTAGGGTTAGGATTAGGGTTAGGGTACGACTTAGGGCTAGGGTTAGGGCTAGGGTTAGGGTTAGGGTTAGGGTTAGGGTTTAGGGTTATGGTTAGGGTTAGGGGTTAGGGGTTAGGGGTTAGGCTTAGGGTTAGCGTTACGGTTAGGGGTTAGGGGTTAGGGTTAGGGCTAAGGTTAGGGTTAGGGTTAGGGTTAGGGTTAGGGCTAGGGTTAGGGTTAGGGTTAGGGTTACGGCTAGGGTTAGGGTTAGGGTTAGGTTAGGCTTAGGGTTAGGAGATAGGGTTAGGGTTTCTATTAGGTTAGTTTTAAGGGCTAAGCTTAGTTTTAGGGTTAAGGTTGGGTTAGGGTTAGGATTAGGGTTAGGGTACGACTTAGGGCTAGGGTTAGGGCTAGGGTTAGGGTTAGGGTTAGGGTTAGGGTTTAGGGTTATGGTTAGGGTTAGGGGTTAGGGGTTAGGGGTTAGGCTTAGGGTTAGCGTTACGGTTAGGGGTTAGGGGTTAGGGTTAGGGCTAAGGTTAGGGTTAGGGTTAGGGTTAGGGTTAGGGCTAGGGTTAGGGTTAGGGTTAGGGTTACGGCTAGGGTTAGGGTTAGGGTTAGGTTAGGCTTAGGGTTAGGAGTTAGGGTTAGGGTTTCTATTAGGTTAGTTTTAAGGGCTAAGGTTAGTTTTAGGGTTAAGGTTGGGTTAGGGTTAGGATTAGGGTTAGGGTACGACTTAGGGCTAGGGTTAGGGCTAGGGTTAGGGTTAGGGTTAGGGTTAGGGTTTAGGGTTATGGTTAGGGTTAGGGGTTAGGGGTTAGGGGTTAGGCTTAGGGTTAGCGTTACGGTTAGGGGTTAGGGGTTAGGGTTAGGGCTAAGGTTAGGGTTAGGGTTAGGGTTAGGGTTAGGGCTAGGGTTAGGGTTAGGGTTAGGGTTAGGTCTAGGGTTAGGGTTAGGGTTAGGGTTACGGCTAGGGTTAGGGTTAGGGTTAGGTTAGGCTTAGGGTTAGGAGTTAGGGTTAGGGTTTCTATTAGGTTAGTTTTAAGGGCTAAGGTTAGTTTTAGGGTTAAGGTTGGGTTAGGGTTAGGATTAGGGTTAGGGTACGACTTAGGGCTAGGGTTAGGGCTAGGGTTAGGGTTAGGGTTAGGGTTAGGGTTTAGGGTTATGGTTAGGGTTAGGGGTTAGGGGTTAGGGGTTAGGCTTAGGGTTAGCGTTACGGTTAGGGGTTAGGGGTTAGGGTTAGGGCTAAGGTTAGGGTTAGGGTTAGGGTTAGGGTTAGGGCTAGGGTTAGGGTTAGGGTTAGGGTTACGGCTAGGGTTAGGGCTAGGGTTAGGTTAGGCTTAGGGTTAGGAGTTAGGGTTAGGGTTTCTATTAGGTTAGTTTTAAGGGCTAAGGTTAGTTTTAGGGTTAAGGTTGGGTTAGGGTTAGGATTAGGGTTAGGGTACGACTTAGGGCTAGGGTTAGGGCTAGGGTTAGGGTTAGGGTTAGGGTTAGGGTTTAGGGTTATGGTTAGGGTTAGGGGTTAGGGGTTAGGGGTTAGGCTTAGGGTTAGCGTTACGGTTAGGGGTTAGGGGTTAGGGTTAGGGCTAAGGTTAGGGTTAGGGTTAGGGTTAGGGTTAGGGCTAGGGTTAGGGTTAGGGTTAGGGTTACGGCTAGGGTTAGGGTTAGGGTTAGGTTAGGCTTAGGGTTAGGAGTTAGGGTTAGGGTTTCTATTAGGTTAGTTTTAAGGGCTAAGGTTAGTTTTAGGGTTAAGGTTGGGTTAGGGTTAGGATTAGGGTTAGGGTACGACTTAGGGCTAGGGTTAGGGCTAGGGTTAGGGTTAGGGTTAGGGTTAGGGTTTAGGGTTATGGTTAGGGTTAGGGGTTAGGGGTTAGGGGTTAGGCTTAGGGTTAGCGTTACGGTTAGGGGTTAGGGGTTAGGGTTAGGGCTAAGGTTAGGGTTAGGGTTAGGGTTAGGGTTAGGGCTAGGGTTAGGGTTAGGGTTAGGGTTACGGCTAGGGTTAGGGTTAGGGTTAGGTTAGGCTTAGGGTTAGGAGTTAGGGTTAGGGTTTCTATTAGGTTAGTTTTAAGGGCTAAGGTTAGTTTTAGGGTTAAGGTTGGGTTAGGGTTAGGATTAGGGTTAGGGTACGACTTAGGGCTAGGGTTAGGGCTAGGGTTAGGGTTAGGGTTAGGGTTAGGGTTAGGGTTAGGGCTAGGGTTAGGGTTAGGGTTAGGGTTACGGCTAGGGTTAGGGTTAGGGTTAGGTTAGGCTTAGGGTTAGGAGTTAGGGTTAGGGTTTCTATTAGGTTAGTTTTAAGGGCTAAGGTTAGTTTTAGGGTTAAGGTTGGGTTAGGGTTAGGATTAGGGTTAGGGTACGACTTAGGGCTAGGGTTAGGGCTAGGGTTAGGGTTAGGGTTAGGGTTAGGGTTTAGGGTTATGGTTAGGGTTAGGGGTTAGGGGTTAGGGGTTAGGCTTAGGGTTAGCGTTACGGTTAGGGGTTAGGGGTTAGGGTTAGGGCTAAGGTTAGGGTTAGGGTTAGGGTTAGGGTTAGGGCTAGGGTTAGGGTTAGGGTTAGGGTTACGGCTAGGGTTAGGGTTAGGGTTAGGTTAGGCTTAGGGTTAGGAGTTAGGGTTAGGGTTTCTATTAGGTTAGTTTTAAGGGCTAAGGTTAGTTTTAGGGTTAAGGTTGGGTTAGGGTTAGGATTAGGGTTAGGGTACGACTTAGGGCTAGGGTTAGGGCTAGGGTTAGGGTTAGGGTTAGGGTTAGGGTTTAGGGTTATGGTTAGGGTTAGGGGTTAGGGGTTAGGGGTTAGGCTTAGGGTTAGCGTTACGGTTAGGGGTTAGGGGTTAGGGTTAGGGCTAAGGTTAGGGTTAGGGTTAGGGTTAGGGTTAGGGCTAGGGTTAGGGTTAGGGTTAGGGTTACGGCTAGGGTTAGGGTTAGGGTTAGGTTAGGCTTAGGGTTAGGAGTTAGGGTTAGGGTTTCTATTAGGTTAGTTTTAAGGGCTAAGGTTAGTTTTAGGGTTAAGGTTGGGTTAGGGTTAGGATTAGGGTTAGGGTACGACTTAGGGCTAGGGTTAGGGCTAGGGTTAGGGTTAGGGTTAGGGTTAGGGTTTAGGGTTATGGTTAGGGTTAGGGGTTAGGGGTTAGGGGTTAGGCTTAGGGTTAGCGTTACGGTTAGGGGTTAGGGGTTAGGGTTAGGGCTAAGGTTAGGGTTAGGGTTAGGGTTAGGGTTAGGGCTAGGGTTAGGGTTAGGGTTAGGGTTACGGCTAGGGTTAGGGTTAGGGTTAGGTTAGGCTTAGGGTTAGGAGTTAGGGTTAGGGTTTCTATTAGGTTAGTTTTAAGGGCTAAGGTTAGTTTTAGGGTTAAGGTTGGGTTAGGGTTAGGATTAGGGTTAGGGTACGACTTAGGGCTAGGGTTAGGGCTAGGGTTAGGGTTAGGGTTAGGGTTAGGGTTTAGGGTTATGGTTAGGGTTAGGGGTTAGGGGTTAGGGGTTAGGCTTAGGGTTAGCGTTACGGTTAGGGGTTAGGGGTTAGGGTTAGGGCTAAGGTTAGGGTTAGGGTTAGGGTTAGGGTTAGGGCTAGGGTTAGGGTTAGGGTTAGGGTTACGGCTAGGGTTAGGGTTAGGGTTAGGTTAGGCTTAGGGTTAGGAGTTAGGGTTAGGGTTTCTATTAGGTTAGTTTTAAGGGCTAAGGTTAGTTTTAGGGTTAAGGTTGGGTTAGGGTTAGGATTAGGGTTAGGGTACGACTTAGGGCTAGGGTTAGGGCTAGGGTTAGGGTTAGGGTTAGGGTTAGGGTTTAGGGTTATGGTTAGGGTTAGGGGTTAGGGGTTAGGGGTTAGGCTTAGGGTTAGCGTTACGGTTAGGGGTTAGGGGTTAGGGTTAGGGCTAAGGTTAGGGTTAGGGTTAGGGTTAGGGTTAGGGCTAGGGTTAGGGTTAGGGTTAGGGTTACGGCTAGGGTTAGGGTTAGGGTTAGGTTAGGCTTAGGGTTAGGAGTTAGGGTTAGGGTTTCTATTAGGTTAGTTTTAAGGGCTAAGGTTAGTTTTAGGGTTAAGGTTGGGTTAGGGTTAGGATTAGGGTTAGGGTACGACTTAGGGCTAGGGTTAGGGCTAGGGTTAGGGTTAGGGTTAGGGTTAGGGTTTAGGGTTATGGTTAGGGTTAGGGGTTAGGGGTTAGGGGTTAGGCTTAGGGTTAGCGTTACGGTTAGGGGTTAGGGGTTAGGGTTAGGGCTAAGGTTAGGGTTAGGGTTAGGGTTAGGGTTAGGGCTAGGGTTAGGGTTAGGGTTAGGGTTACGGCTAGGGTTAGGGTTAGGGTTAGGTTAGGCTTAGGGTTAGGAGTTAGGGTTAGGGTTTCTATTAGGTTAGTTTTAAGGGCTAAGGTTAGTTTTAGGGTTAAGGTTGGGTTAGGGTTAGGATTAGGGTTAGGGTACGACTTAGGGCTAGGGTTAGGGCTAGGGTTAGGGTTAGGGTTAGGGTTAGGGTTTAGGGTTATGGTTAGGGTTAGGGGTTAGGGGTTAGGGGTTAGGCTTAGGGTTAGCGTTACGGTTAGGGGTTAGGGGTTAGGGTTAGGGCTAAGGTTAGGGTTAGGGTTAGGGTTAGGGTTAGGGCTAGGGTTAGGGTTAGGGTTAGGGTTACGGCTAGGGTTAGGGTTAGGGTTAGGTTAGGCTTAGGGTTAGGAGTTAGGGTTAGGGTTTCTATTAGGTTAGTTTTAAGGGCTAAGGTTAGTTTTAGGGTTAAGGTTGGGTTAGGGTTAGGATTAGGGTTAGGGTACGACTTAGGGCTAGGGTTAGGGCTAGGGTTAGGGTTAGGGTTAGGGTTAGGGTTTAGGGTTATGGTTAGGGTTAGGGGTTAGGGGTTAGGGGTTAGGCTTAGGGTTAGCGTTACGGTTAGGGGTTAGGGGTTAGGGTTAGGGCTAAGGTTAGGGTTAGGGTTAGGGTTAGGGTTAGGGCTAGGGTTAGGGTTAGGGTTAGGGTTACGGCTAGGGTTAGGGTTAGGGTTAGGTTAGGCTTAGGGTTAGGAGTTAGGGTTAGGGTTTCTATTAGGTTAGTTTTAAGGGCTAAGGTTAGTTTTAGGGTTAAGGTTGGGTTAGGGTTAGGATTAGGGTTAGGGTACGACTTAGGGCTAGGGTTAGGGCTAGGGTTAGGGTTAGGGTTAGGGTTAGGGTTTAGGGTTATGGTTAGGGTTAGGGGTTAGGGGTTAGGGGTTAGGCTTAGGGTTAGCGTTACGGTTAGGGGTTAGGGGTTAGGGTTAGGGCTAAGGTTAGGGTTAGGGTTAGGGTTAGGGTTAGGGTTACGGCTAGGGTTAGGGTTAGGGTTAGGTTAGGCTTAGGGTTAGGAGTTAGGGTTAGGGTTTCTATTAGGTTAGTTTTAAGGGCTAAGGTTAGTTTTAGGGTTAAGGTTGGGTTAGGGTTAGGATTAGGGTTAGGGTACGACTTAGGGCTAGGGTTAGGGCTAGGGTTAGGGTTAGGGTTAGGGTTAGGGTTTAGGGTTATGGTTAGGGTTAGGGGTTAGGGGTTAGGGGTTAGGCTTAGGGTTAGCGTTACGGTTAGGGGTTAGGGGTTAGGGTTAGGGCTAAGGTTAGGGTTAGGGTTAGGGTTAGGGTTAGGGCTAGGGTTAGGGTTAGGGTTAGGGTTACGGCTAGGGTTAGGGTTAGGGTTAGGTTAGGCTTAGGGTTAGGAGTTAGGGTTAGGGTTTCTATTAGGTTAGTTTTAAGGGCTAAGGTTAGTTTTAGGGTTAAGGTTGGGTTAGGGTTAGGATTAGGGTTAGGGTACGACTTAGGGCTAGGGTTAGGGCTAGGGTTAGGGTTAGGGTTAGGGTTAGGGTTTAGGGTTATGGTTAGGGTTAGGGGTTAGGGGTTAGGGGTTAGGCTTAGGGTTAGCGTTACGGTTAGGGGTTAGGGGTTAGGGTTAGGGCTAAGGTTAGGGTTAGGGTTAGGGTTAGGGTTAGGGCTAGGGTTAGGGTTAGGGTTAGGGTTACGGCTAGGGTTAGGGTTAGGGTTAGGTTAGGCTTAGGGTTAGGAGTTAGGGTTAGGGTTTCTATTAGGTTAGTTTTAAGGGCTAAGGTTAGTTTTAGGGTTAAGGTTGGGTTAGGGTTAGGATTAGGGTTAGGGTACGACTTAGGGCTAGGGTTAGGGCTAGGGTTAGGGTTAGGGTTAGGGTTAGGGTTTAGGGTTATGGTTAGGGTTAGGGGTTAGGGGTTAGGGGTTAGGCTTAGGGTTAGCGTTACGGTTAGGGGTTAGGGGTTAGGGTTAGGGCTAAGGTTAGGGTTAGGGTTAGGGTTAGGGTTAGGGCTAGGGTTAGGGTTAGGGTTAGGGTTACGGCTAGGGTTAGGGTTAGGGTTAGGTTAGGCTTAGGGTTAGGAGTTAGGGTTAGGGTTTCTATTAGGTTAGTTTTAAGGGCTAAGGTTAGTTTTAGGGTTAAGGTTGGGTTAGGGTTAGGATTAGGGTTAGGGTACGACTTAGGGCTAGGGTTAGGGCTAGGGTTAGGGTTAGGGTTAGGGTTAGGGTTTAGGGTTATGGTTAGGGTTAGGGGTTAGGGGTTAGGGGTTAGGCTTAGGGTTAGCGTTACGGTTAGGGGTTAGGGGTTAGGGTTAGGGCTAAGGTTAGGGTTAGGGTTAGGGTTAGGGTTAGGGCTAGGGTTAGGGTTAGGGTTAGGGTTACGGCTAGGGTTAGGGTTAGGGTTAGGTTAGGCTTAGGGTTAGGAGTTAGGGTTAGGGTTTCTATTAGGTTAGTTTTAAGGGCTAAGGTTAGTTTTAGGGTTAAGGTTGGGTTAGGGTTAGGATTAGGGTTAGGGTACGACTTAGGGCTAGGGTTAGGGCTAGGGTTAGGGTTAGGGTTAGGGTTAGGGTTTAGGGTTATGGTTAGGGTTAGGGGTTAGGGGTTAGGGGTTAGGCTTAGGGTTAGCGTTACGGTTAGGGGTTAGGGGTTAGGGTTAGGGCTAAGGTTAGGGTTAGGGTTAGGGTTAGGGTTAGGGCTAGGGTTAGGGTTAGGGTTAGGGTTACGGCTAGGGTTAGGGTTAGGGTTAGGTTAGGCTTAGGGTTAGGAGTTAGGGTTAGGGTTTCTATTAGGTTAGTTTTAAGGGCTAAGGTTAGTTTTAGGGTTAAGGTTGGGTTAGGGTTAGGATTAGGGTTAGGGTACGACTTAGGGCTAGGGTTAGGGCTAGGGTTAGGGTTAGGGTTAGGGTTAGGGTTTAGGGTTATGGTTAGGGTTAGGGGTTAGGGGTTAGGGGTTAGGCTTAGGGTTAGCGTTACGGTTAGGGGTTAGGGGTTAGGGTTAGGGCTAAGGTTAGGGTTAGGGTTAGGGTTAGGGTTAGGGCTAGGGTTAGGGTTAGGGTTAGGGTTACGGCTAGGGTTAGGGTTAGGGTTAGGTTAGGCTTAGGGTTAGGAGTTAGGGTTAGGGTTTCTATTAGGTTAGTTTTAAGGGCTAAGGTTAGTTTTAGGGTTAAGGTTGGGTTAGGGTTAGGATTAGGGTTAGGGTACGACTTAGGGCTAGGGTTAGGGCTAGGGTTAGGGTTAGGGTTAGGGTTAGGGTTTAGGGTTATGGTTAGGGTTAGGGGTTAGGGGTTAGGGGTTAGGCTTAGGGTTAGCGTTACGGTTAGGGGTTAGGGGTTAGGGTTAGGGCTAAGGTTAGGGTTAGGGTTAGGGTTAGGGTTAGGGCTAGGGTTAGGGTTAGGGTTAGGGTTACGGCTAGGGTTAGGGTTAGGGTTAGGTTAGGCTTAGGGTTAGGAGTTAGGGTTTCTATTAGGTTAGTTTTAAGGGCTAAGGTTAGTTTTAGGGTTAAGGTTGGGTTAGGGTTAGGATTAGGGTTAGGGTACGACTTAGGGCTAGGGTTAGGGCTAGGGTTAGGGTTAGGGTTAGGGTTAGGGTTTAGGGTTATGGTTAGGGTTAGGGGTTAGGGGTTAGGGGTTAGGCTTAGGGTTAGCGTTACGGTTAGGGGTTAGGGGTTAGGGTTAGGGCTAAGGTTAGGGTTAGGGTTAGGGTTAGGGTTAGGGCTAGGGTTAGGGTTAGGGTTAGGGTTACGGCTAGGGTTAGGGTTAGGGTTAGGTTAGGCTTAGGGTTAGGAGTTAGGGTTAGGGTTTCTATTAGGTTAGTTTTAAGGGCTAAGGTTAGTTTTAGGGTTAAGGTTGGGTTAGGGTTAGGATTAGGGTTAGGGTACGACTTAGGGCTAGGGTTAGGGCTAGGGTTAGGGTTAGGGTTAGGGTTAGGGTTTAGGGTTATGGTTAGGGTTAGGGGTTAGGGGTTAGGGGTTAGGCTTAGGGTTAGCGTTACGGTTAGGGGTTAGGGGTTAGGGTTAGGGCTAAGGTTAGGGTTAGGGTTAGGGTTAGGGTTAGGGCTAGGGTTAGGGTTAGGGTTAGGGTTACGGCTAGGGTTAGGGTTAGGGTTAGGTTAGGCTTAGGGTTAGGAGTTAGGGTTAGGGTTTCTATTAGGTTAGTTTTAAGGGCTAAGGTTAGTTTTAGGGTTAAGGTTGGGTTAGGGTTAGGATTAGGGTTAGGGTACGACTTAGGGCTAGGGTTAGGGCTAGGGTTAGGGTTAGGGTTAGGGTTAGGGTTTAGGGTTATGGTTAGGGTTAGGGGTTAGGGGTTAGGGGTTAGGCTTAGGGTTAGCGTTACGGTTAGGGGTTAGGGGTTAGGGTTAGGGCTAAGGTTAGGGTTAGGGTTAGGGTTAGGGTTAGGGCTAGGGTTAGGGTTAGGGTTAGGGTTACGGCTAGGGTTAGGGTTAGGGTTAGGTTAGGCTTAGGGTTAGGAGTTAGGGTTAGGGTTTCTATTAGGTTAGTTTTAAGGGCTAAGGTTAGTTTTAGGGTTAAGGTTGGGTTAGGGTTAGGATTAGGGTTAGGGTACGACTTAGGGCTAGGGTTAGGGCTAGGGTTAGGGTTAGGGTTAGGGTTAGGGTTTAGGGTTATGGTTAGGGTTAGGGGTTAGGGGTTAGGGGTTAGGCTTAGGGTTAGCGTTACGGTTAGGGGTTAGGGGTTAGGGTTAGGGCTAAGGTTAGGGTTAGGGTTAGGGTTAGGGTTAGGGCTAGGGTTAGGGTTAGGGTTAGGGTTACGGCTAGGGTTAGGGTTAGGGTTAGGTTAGGCTTAGGGTTAGGAGTTAGGGTTAGGGTTTCTATTAGGTTAGTTTTAAGGGCTAAGGTTAGTTTTAGGGTTAAGGTTGGGTTAGGGTTAGGATTAGGGTTAGGGTACGACTTAGGGCTAGGGTTAGGGCTAGGGTTAGGGTTAGGGTTAGGGTTAGGGTTTAGGGTTATGGTTAGGGTTAGGGGTTAGGGGTTAGGGGTTAGGCTTAGGGTTAGCGTTACGGTTAGGGGTTAGGGGTTAGGGTTAGGGCTAAGGTTAGGGTTAGGGTTAGGGTTAGGGTTAGGGCTAGGGTTAGGGTTAGGGTTAGGGTTACGGCTAGGGTTAGGGTTAGGGTTAGGTTAGGCTTAGGGTTAGGAGTTAGGGTTAGGGTTTCTATTAGGTTAGTTTTAAGGGCTAAGGTTAGTTTTAGGGTTAAGGTTGGGTTAGGGTTAGGATTAGGGTTAGGGTACGACTTAGGGCTAGGGTTAGGGCTAGGGTTAGGGTTAGGGTTAGGGTTAGGGTTTAGGGTTATGGTTAGGGTTAGGGGTTAGGGGTTAGGGGTTAGGCTTAGGGTTAGCGTTACGGTTAGGGGTTAGGGGTTAGGGTTAGGGCTAAGGTTAGGGTTAGGGTTAGGGTTAGGGTTAGGGCTAGGGTTAGGGTTAGGGTTAGGGTTACGGCTAGGGTTAGGGTTAGGGTTAGGTTAGGCTTAGGGTTAGGAGTTAGGGTTAGGGTTTCTATTAGGTTAGTTTTAAGGGCTAAGGTTAGTTTTAGGGTTAAGGTTGGGTTAGGGTTAGGATTAGGGTTAGGGTACGACTTAGGGCTAGGGTTAGGGCTAGGGTTAGGGTTAGGGTTAGGGTTAGGGTTTAGGGTTATGGTTAGGGTTAGGGGTTAGGGGTTAGGGGTTAGGCTTAGGGTTAGCGTTACGGTTAGGGGTTAGGGGTTAGGGTTAGGGCTAAGGTTAGGGTTAGGGTTAGGGTTAGGGTTAGGGCTAGGGTTAGGGTTAGGGTTAGGGTTACGGCTAGGGTTAGGGTTAGGGTTAGGTTAGGCTTAGGGTTAGGAGTTAGGGTTAGGGTTTCTATTAGGTTAGTTTTAAGGGCTAAGGTTAGTTTTAGGGTTAAGGTTGGGTTAGGGTTAGGATTAGGGTTAGGGTACGACTTAGGGCTAGGGTTAGGGCTAGGGTTAGGGTTAGGGTTAGGGTTAGGGTTTAGGGTTATGGTTAGGGTTAGGGGTTAGGGGTTAGGGGTTAGGCTTAGGGTTAGCGTTACGGTTAGGGGTTAGGGGTTAGGGTTAGGGCTAAGGTTAGGGTTAGGGTTAGGGTTAGGGTTAGGGCTAGGGTTAGGGTTAGGGTTAGGGTTACGGCTAGGGTTAGGGTTAGGGTTAGGTTAGGCTTAGGGTTAGGAGTTAGGGTTAGGGTTTCTATTAGGTTAGTTTTAAGGGCTAAGGTTAGTTTTAGGGTTAAGGTTGGGTTAGGGTTAGGATTAGGGTTAGGGTACGACTTAGGGCTAGGGTTAGGGCTAGGGTTAGGGTTAGGGTTAGGGTTAGGGTTTAGGGTTATGGTTAGGGTTAGGGGTTAGGGGTTAGGGGTTAGGCTTAGGGTTAGCGTTACGGTTAGGGGTTAGGGGTTAGGGTTAGGGCTAAGGTTAGGGTTAGGGTTAGGGTTAGGGTTAGGGCTAGGGTTAGGGTTAGGGTTAGGGTTACGGCTAGGGTTAGGGTTAGGGTTAGGTTAGGCTTAGGGTTAGGAGTTAGGGTTAGGGTTTCTATTAGGTTAGTTTTAAGGGCTAAGGTTAGTTTTAGGGTTAAGGTTGGGTTAGGGTTAGGATTAGGGTTAGGGTACGACTTAGGGCTAGGGTTAGGGCTAGGGTTAGGGTTAGGGTTAGGGTTAGGGTTTAGGGTTATGGTTAGGGTTAGGGGTTAGGGGTTAGGGGTTAGGCTTAGGGTTAGCGTTACGGTTAGGGGTTAGGGGTTAGGGTTAGGGCTAAGGTTAGGGTTAGGGTTAGGGTTAGGGTTAGGGCTAGGGTTAGGGTTAGGGTTAGGGTTACGGCTAGGGTTAGGGTTAGGGTTAGGTTAGGCTTAGGGTTAGGAGTTAGGGTTAGGGTTTCTATTAGGTTAGTTTTAAGGGCTAAGGTTAGTTTTAGGGTTAAGGTTGGGTTAGGGTTAGGATTAGGGTTAGGGTACGACTTAGGGCTAGGGTTAGGGCTAGGGTTAGGGTTAGGGTTAGGGTTAGGGTTTAGGGTTATGGTTAGGGTTAGGGGTTAGGGGTTAGGGGTTAGGCTTAGGGTTAGCGTTACGGTTAGGGGTTAGGGGTTAGGGTTAGGGCTAAGGTTAGGGTTAGGGTTAGGGTTAGGGTTAGGGCTAGGGTTAGGGTTAGGGTTACGGCTAGGGTTAGGGTTAGGGTTAGGTTAGGCTTAGGGTTAGGAGTTAGGGTTAGGGTTTCTATTAGGTTAGTTTTAAGGGCTAAGGTTAGTTTTAGGGTTAAGGTTGGGTTAGGGTTAGGATTAGGGTTAGGGTACGACTTAGGGCTAGGGTTAGGGCTAGGGTTAGGGTTAGGGTTAGGGTTAGGGTTTAGGGTTATGGTTAGGGTTAGGGGTTAGGGCTTAGGGGTTAGGCTTAGGGTTAGCGTTACGGTTAGGGGTTAGGGGTTAGGGTTAGGGCTAAGGTTAGGGTTAGGGTTAGGGTTAGGGTTAGGGCTAGGGTTAGGGTTAGGGTTAGGGTTACGGCTAGGGTTAGGGTTAGGGTTAGGTTAGGCTTAGGGTTAGGAGTTAGGGTTAGGGTTTCTATTAGGTTAGTTTTAAGGGCTAAGGTTAGTTTTAGGGTTAAGGTTGGGTTAGGGTTAGGATTAGGGTTAGGGTACGACTTAGGGCTAGGGTTAGGGCTAGGGTTAGGGTTAGGGTTAGGGTTAGGGTTTAGGGTTATGGTTAGGGTTAGGGGTTAGGGGTTAGGGGTTAGGCTTAGGGTTAGCGTTACGGTTAGGGTTAGGGGTTAGGGTTAGGGCTAAGGTTAGGGTTAGGGTTAGGGTTAGGGTTAGGGCTAGGGTTAGGGTTAGGGTTAGGGTTACGGCTAGGGTTAGGGTTAGGGTTAGGTTAGGCTTAGGGTTAGGAGTTAGGGTTAGGGTTTCTATTAGGTTAGTTTTAAGGGCTAAGGTTAGTTTTAGGGTTAAGGTTGGGTTAGGGTTAGGATTAGGGTTAGGGTACGACTTAGGGCTAGGGTTAGGGCTAGGGTTAGGGTTAGGGTTAGGGTTAGGGTTTAGGGTTATGGTTAGGGTTAGGGGTTAGGGGTTAGGGTTAGGCTTAGGGTTAGCGTTACGGTTAGGGGTTAGGGGTTAGGGTTAGGGCTAAGGTTAGGGTTAGGGTTAGGGTTAGGGTTAGGGCTAGGGTTAGGGTTAGGGTTAGGGTTACGGCTAGGGTTAGGGTTAGGGTTAGGTTAGGCTTAGGTTAGGAGTTAGGGTTAGGGTTTCTATTAGGTTAGTTTTAAGGGCTAAGGTTAGTTTTAGGGTTAAGGTTGGGTTAGGGTTAGGATTAGGGTTAGGGTACGACTTAGGGCTAGGGTTAGGGCTAGGGTTAGGGTTAGGGTTAGGGTTAGGGTTTAGGGTTATGGTTAGGGTTAGGGGTTAGGGGTTAGGGGTTAGGCTTAGGGTTAGCGTTACGGTTAGGGGTTAGGGGTTAGGGTTAGGGCTAAGGTTAGGGTTAGGGTTAGGGTTAGGGTTAGGGCTAGGGTTAGGGTTAGGGTTAGGGTTACGGCTAGGGTTAGGGTTAGGGTTAGGTTAGGCTTAGGGTTAGGAGTTAGGGTTAGGGTTTCTATTAGGTTAGTTTTAAGGGCTAAGGTTAGTTTTAGGGTTAAGGTTGGGTTAGGGTTAGGATTAGGGTTAGGGTACGACTTAGGGCTAGGGTTAGGGCTAGGGTTAGGGTTAGGGTTAGGGTTAGGGTTTAGGGTTATGGTTAGGGTTAGGGGTTAGGGGTTAGGGGTTAGGCTTAGGGTTAGCGTTACGGTTAGGGGTTAGGGGTTAGGGTTAGGGCTAAGGTTAGGGTTAGGGTTAGGGTTAGGGTTAGGGCTAGGGTTAGGGTTAGGGTTAGGGTTACGGCTAGGGTTAGGGTTAGGGTTAGGTTAGGCTTAGGGTTAGGAGTTAGGGTTAGGGTTTCTATTAGGTTAGTTTTAAGGGCTAAGGTTAGTTTTAGGGTTAAGGTTGGGTTAGGGTTAGGATTAGGGTTAGGGTACGACTTAGGGCTAGGGTTAGGGCTAGGGTTAGGGTTAGGGTTAGGGTTATGGTTAGGGTTAGGGGTTAGGGGTTAGGGGTTAGGCTTAGGGTTAGCGTTACGGTTAGGGGTTAGGGGTTAGGGTTAGGGCTAAGGTTAGGGTTAGGGTTAGGGTTAGGGTTAGGGCTAGGGTTAGGGTTAGGGTTAGGGTTACGGCTAGGGTTAGGGTTAGGGTTAGGTTAGGCTTAGGGTTAGGAGTTAGGGTTAGGGTTTCTATTAGGTTAGTTTTAAGGGCTAAGGTTAGTTTTAGGGTTAAGGTTGGGTTAGGGTTAGGATTAGGGTTAGGGTACGACTTAGGGCTAGGGTTAGGGCTAGGGTTAGGGTTAGGGTTAGGGTTAGGGTTTAGGGTTATGGTTAGGGTTAGGGGTTAGGGGTTAGGGGTTAGGCTTAGGGTTAGCGTTACGGTTAGGGGTTAGGGGTTAGGGTTAGGGCTAAGGTTAGGGTTAGGGTTAGGGTTAGGGTTAGGGCTAGGGTTAGGGTTAGGGTTAGGGTTACGGCTAGGGTTAGGGTTAGGGTTAGGTTAGGCTTAGGGTTAGGAGTTAGGGTTAGGGTTTCTATTAGGTTAGTTTTAAGGGCTAAGGTTAGTTTTAGGGTTAAGGTTGGGTTAGGGTTAGGATTAGGGTTAGGGTACGACTTAGGGCTAGGGTTAGGGCTAGGGTTAGGGTTAGGGTTAGGGTTAGGGTTTAGGGTTATGGTTAGGGTTAGGGGTTAGGGGTTAGGGGTTAGCTTAGGGTTAGCGTTACGGTTAGGGGTTAGGGGTTAGGGTTAGGGCTAAGGTTAGGGTTAGGGTTAGGGTTAGGGTTAGGGCTAGGGTTAGGGTTAGGGTTAGGGTTACGGCTAGGGTTAGGGTTAGGGTTAGGTTAGGCTTAGGGTTAGGAGTTAGGGTTAGGGTTTCTATTAGGTTAGTTTTAAGGGCTAAGGTTAGTTTTAGGGTTAAGGTTGGGTTAGGGTTAGGATTAGGGTTAGGGTACGACTTAGGGCTAGGGTTAGGGCTAGGGTTAGGGTTAGGGTTAGGGTTAGGGTTTAGGGTTATGGTTAGGGTTAGGGGTTAGGGGTTAGGGGTTAGGCTTAGGGTTAGCGTTACGGTTAGGGGTTAGGGGTTAGGGTTAGGGCTAAGGTTAGGGTTAGGGTTAGGGTTAGGGCTAGGGTTAGGGTTAGGGTTAGGGTTACGGCTAGGGTTAGGGTTAGGGTTAGGTTAGGCTTAGGGTTAGGAGTTAGGGTTAGGGTTTCTATTAGGTTAGTTTTAAGGGCTAAGGTTAGTTTTAGGGTTAAGGTTGGGTTAGGGTTAGGATTAGGGTTAGGGTACGACTTAGGGCTAGGGTTAGGGCTAGGGTTAGGGTTAGGGTTAGGGTTAGGGTTTAGGGTTATGGTTAGGGTTAGGGGTTAGGGGTTAGGGGTTAGGCTTAGGGTTAGCGTTACGGTTAGGGGTTAGGGGTTAGGGTTAGGGCTAAGGTTAGGGTTAGGGTTAGGGTTAGGGCTAGGGTTAGGGTTAGGGTTAGGGTTACGGCTAGGGTTAGGGTTAGGGTTAGGTTAGGCTTAGGGTTAGGAGTTAGGGTTAGGGTTTCTATTAGGTTAGTTTTAAGGGCTAAGGTTAGTTTTAGGGTTAAGGTTGGGTTAGGGTTAGGATTAGGGTTAGGGTACGACTTAGGGCTAGGGTTAGGGCTAGGGTTAGGGTTAGGGTTAGGGTTAGGGTTTAGGGTTATGGTTAGGGTTAGGGTTAGGGGTTAGGGGTTAGGCTTAGGGTTAGCGTTACGGTTAGGGGTTAGGGGTTAGGGTTAGGGCTAAGGTTAGGGTTAGGGTTAGGGTTAGGGTTAGGGCTAGGGTTAGGGTTAGGGTTAGGGTTACGGCTAGGGTTAGGGTTAGGGTTAGGTTAGGCTTAGGGTTAGGAGTTAGGGTTAGGGTTTCTATTAGGTTAGTTTTAAGGGCTAAGGTTAGTTTTAGGGTTAAGGTTGGGTTAGGGTTAGGATTAGGGTTAGGGTACGACTTAGGGCTAGGGTTAGGGCTAGGGTTAGGGTTAGGGTTAGGGTTAGGGTTTAGGGTTATGGTTAGGGTTAGGGGTTAGGGGTTAGGGGTTAGGCTTAGGGTTAGCGTTACGGTTAGGGGTTAGGGGTTAGGGTTAGGGCTAAGGTTAGGGTTAGGGTTAGGGTTAGGGTTAGGGCTAGGGTTAGGGTTAGGGTTAGGGTTACGGCTAGGGTTAGGGTTAGGGTTAGGTTAGGCTTAGGGTTAGGAGTTAGGGTTAGGGTTTCTATTAGGTTAGTTTTAAGGGCTAAGGTTAGTTTTAGGGTTAAGGTTGGGTTAGGGTTAGGATTAGGGTTAGGGTACGACTTAGGGCTAGGGTTAGGGCTAGGGTTAGGGTTAGGGTTAGGGTTAGGGTTTAGGGTTATGGTTAGGGTTAGGGGTTAGGGGTTAGGCTTAGGGTTAGCGTTACGGTTAGGGGTTAGGGGTTAGGGTTAGGGCTAAGGTTAGGGTTAGGGTTAGGGTTAGGGTTAGGGCTAGGGTTAGGGTTAGGGTTAGGGTTACGGCTAGGGTTAGGGTTAGGGTTAGGTTAGGCTTAGGGTTAGGAGTTAGGGTTAGGGTTTCTATTAGGTTAGTTTTAAGGGCTAAGGTTAGTTTTAGGGTTAAGGTTGGGTTAGGGTTAGGATTAGGGTTAGGGTACGACTTAGGGCTAGGGTTAGGGCTAGGGTTAGGGTTAGGGTTAGGGTTATGGTTAGGGTTAGGGGTTAGGGGTTAGGGGTTAGGCTTAGGGTTAGCGTTACGGTTAGGGGTTAGGGGTTAGGGTTAGGGCTAAGGTTAGGGTTAGGGTTAGGGTTAGGGTTAGGGCTAGGGTTAGGGTTAGGGTTAGGGTTACGGCTAGGGTTAGGGTTAGGGTTAGGTTAGGCTTAGGGTTAGGAGTTAGGGTTAGGGTTTCTATTAGGTTAGTTTTAAGGGCTAAGGTTAGTTTTAGGGTTAAGGTTGGGTTAGGGTTAGGATTAGGGTTAGGGTACGACTTAGGGCTAGGGTTAGGGCTAGGGTTAGGGTTAGGGTTAGGGTTAGGGTTTAGGGTTATGGTTAGGGTTAGGGGTTAGGGCTTAGGGGTTAGGCTTAGGGTTAGCGTTACGGTTAGGGGTTAGGGGTTAGGGTTAGGGCTAAGGTTAGGGTTAGGGTTAGGGTTAGGGCTAGGGTTAGGGTTAGGGTTAGGGTTACGGCTAGGGTTAGGGTTAGGGTTAGGTTAGGCTTAGGGTTAGGAGTTAGGGTTAGGGTTTCTATTAGGTTAGTTTTAAGGGCTAAGGTTAGTTTTAGGGTTAAGGTTGGGTTAGGGTTAGGATTAGGGTTAGGGTACGACTTAGGGCTAGGGTTAGGGCTAGGGTTAGGGTTAGGGTTAGGGTTAGGGTTTAGGGTTATGGTTAGGGTTAGGGGTTAGGGGTTAGGGGTTAGGCTTAGGGTTAGCGTTACGGTTAGGGGTTAGGGGTTAGGGTTAGGGCTAAGGTTAGGGTTAGGGTTAGGGTTAGGGTTAGGGCTAGGGTTAGGGTTAGGGTTACGGCTAGGGTTAGGGTTAGGGTTAGGTTAGGCTTAGGGTTAGGAGTTAGGGTTAGGGTTTCTATTAGGTTAGTTTTAAGGGCTAAGGTTAGTTTTAGGGTTAAGGTTGGGTTAGGGTTAGGATTAGGGTTAGGGTACGACTTAGGGCTAGGGTTAGGGCTAGGGTTAGGGTTAGGGTTAGGGTTAGGGTTTAGGGTTATGGTTAGGGTTAGGGGTTAGGGGTTAGGGGTTAGGCTTAGGGTTAGCGTTACGGTTAGGGGTTAGGGGTTAGGGTTAGGGCTAAGGTTAGGGTTAGGGTTAGGGCTAGGGTTAGGGTTAGGGTTACGGCTAGGGTTAGGGTTAGGGTTAGGGTTAGGTTAGGCTTAGGGTTAGGAGTTAGGGTTAGGGTTTCTATTAGGTTAGTTTTAAGGGCTAAGGTTAGTTTTAGGGTTAAGGTTGGGTTAGGGTTAGGATTAGGGTTAGGGTACGACTTAGGGCTAGGGTTAGGGCTAGGGTTAGGGTTAGGGTTAGGGTTAGGGTTTAGGGTTATGGTTAGGGTTAGGGGTTAGGGCTTAGGGGTTAGGCTTAGGGTTAGCGTTACGGTTAGGGGTTAGGGGTTAGGGTTAGGGCTAAGGTTAGGGTTAGGGTTAGGGCTAGGGTTAGGGTTAGGGTTAGGGTTACGGCTAGGGTTAGGGTTAGGGTTAGGTTAGGCTTAGGGTTAGGAGTTAGGGTTAGGGTTTCTATTAGGTTAGTTTTAAGGGCTAAGGTTAGTTTTAGGGTTAAGGTTGGGTTAGGGTTAGGATTAGGGTTAGGGTACGACTTAGGGCTAGGGTTAGGGCTAGGGTTAGGGTTAGGGTTAGGGTTAGGGTTTAGGGTTATGGTTAGGGTTAGGGGTTAGGGGTTAGGGGTTAGGCTTAGGGTTAGCGTTACGGTTAGGGGTTAGGGGTTAGGGTTAGGGCTAAGGTTAGGGTTAGGGTTAGGGTTAGGGTTAGGGCTAGGGTTAGGGTTAGGGTTAGGGTTACGGCTAGGGTTAGGGTTAGGGTTAGGCTTAGGGTTAGGGTTAGGAGTTAGGGTTAGGGTTTCTATTAGGTTAGTTTTAAGGGCTAAGGTTAGTTTTAGGGTTAAGGTTGGGTTAGGGTTAGGATTAGGGTTAGGGTACGACTTAGGGCTAGGGTTAGGGCTAGGGTTAGGGTTAGGGTTAGGGTTAGGGTTTAGGGTTATGGTTAGGGTTAGGGGTTAGGGGTTAGGGGTTAGGCTTAGGGTTAGCGTTACGGTTAGGGGTTAGGGGTTAGGGTTAGGGCTAAGGTTAGGGTTAGGGTTAGGGTTAGGGTTAGGGCTAGGGTTAGGGTTAGGGTTACGGCTAGGGTTAGGGTTAGGGTTAGGTTAGGCTTAGGGTTAGGAGTTAGGGTTAGGGTTTCTATTAGGTTAGTTTTAAGGGCTAAGGTTAGTTTTAGGGTTAAGGTTGGGTTAGGGTTAGGATTAGGGTTAGGGTACGACTTAGGGCTAGGGTTAGGTCTAGGGTTAGGGTTAGGGTTAGGGTTAGGGTTTAGGGTTAGGGTTAGGGTTAGGGGTTAGGGGTTAGGGGTTAGGCTTAGGGTTAGCGTTACGGTTAGGGGTTAGGGGTTAGGGTTAGGGCTAAGGTTAGGGTTAGGGTTAGGGTTAGGGTTAGGGCTAGGGTTAGGGTTAGGGTTAGGGTTACGGCTAGGGTTAGGGTTAGGGTTAGGTTAGGCTTAGGGTTAGGAGTTAGGGTTAGGGTTTCTATTAGGTTAGTTTTAAGGGCTAAGGTTAGTTTTAGGGTTAAGGTTGGGTTAGGGTTAGGATTAGGGTTAGGGTACGACTTAGGGCTAGGGTTAGGGCTAGGGTTAGGGTTAGGGTTAGGGTTAGGGTTTAGGGTTATGGTTAGGGTTAGGGGTTAGGGCTTAGGGGTTAGGCTTAGGGTTAGCGTTACGGTTAGGGGTTAGGGGTTAGGGTTAGGGCTAAGGTTAGGGTTAGGGTTAGGGTTAGGGTTAGGGCTAGGGTTAGGGTTAGGGTTAGGGTTACGGCTAGGGTTAGGGTTAGGGTTAGGTTAGGCTTAGGGTTAGGAGTTAGGGTTAGGGTTTCTATTAGGTTAGTTTTAAGGGCTAAGGTTAGTTTTAGGGTTAAGGTTGGGTTAGGGTTAGGATTAGGGTTAGGGTACGACTTAGGGCTAGGGTTAGGGCTAGGGTTAGGGTTAGGGTTAGGGTTAGGGTTTAGGGTTATGGTTAGGGTTAGGGGTTAGGGGTTAGGGGTTAGGCTTAGGGTTAGCGTTACGGTTAGGGGTTAGGGGTTAGGGTTAGGGCTAAGGTTAGGGTTAGGGTTAGGGTTAGGGTTAGGGCTAGGGTTAGGGTTAGGGTTAGGGTTACGGCTAGGGTTAGGGTTAGGGTTAGGTTAGGCTTAGGGTTAGGAGTTAGGGTTAGGGTTTCTATTAGGTTAGTTTTAAGGGCTAAGGTTAGTTTTAGGGTTAAGGTTGGGTTAGGGTTAGGATTAGGGTTAGGGTACGACTTAGGGCTAGGGTTAGGGCTAGGGTTAGGGCTAGGGTTAGGGTTAGGGTTTAGGGTTATGGTTAGGGTTAGGGGTTAGGGGTTAGGGGTTAGGCTTAGGGTTAGCGTTACGGTTAGGGGTTAGGGGTTAGGGTTAGGGCTAAGGTTAGGGTTAGGGTTAGGGTTAGGGTTAGGGCTAGGGTTAGGGTTAGGGTTAGGGTTACGGCTAGGGTTAGGGTTAGGGTTAGGTTAGGCTTAGGGTTAGGAGTTAGGGTTAGGGTTTCTATTAGGTTAGTTTTAAGGGCTAAGGTTAGTTTTAGGGTTAAGGTTGGGTTAGGGTTAGGATTAGGGTTAGGGTACGACTTAGGGCTAGGGTTAGGGCTAGGGTTAGGGTTAGGGTTAGGGTTAGGGTTTAGGGTTATGGTTAGGGTTAGGGGTTAGGGGTTAGGGGTTAGGCTTAGGGTTAGCGTTACGGTTAGGGGTTAGGGGTTAGGGTTAGGGCTAAGGTTAGGGTTAGGGTTAGGGTTAGGGTTAGGGCTAGGGTTAGGGTTAGGGTTAGGGTTACGGCTAGGGTTAGGGTTAGGGTTAGGTTAGGCTTAGGGTTAGGAGTTAGGGTTAGGGTTTCTATTAGGTTAGTTTTAAGGGCTAAGGTTAGTTTTAGGGTTAAGGTTGGGTTAGGGTTAGGATTAGGGTTAGGGTACGACTTAGGGCTAGGGTTAGGGCTAGGGTTAGGGTTAGGGTTAGGGTTAGGGTTTAGGGTTATGGTTAGGGTTAGGGGTTAGGGGTTAGGGGTTAGGCTTAGGGTTAGCGTTACGGTTAGGGGTTAGGGGTTAGGGTTAGGGCTAAGGTTAGGGTTAGGGTTAGGGTTAGGGTTAGGGCTAGGGTTAGGGTTAGGGTTAGGGTTACGGCTAGGGTTAGGGTTAGGGTTAGGTTAGGCTTAGGGTTAGGAGTTAGGGTTAGGGTTTCTATTAGGTTAGTTTTAAGGGCTAAGGTTAGTTTTAGGGTTAAGGTTGGGTTAGGGTTAGGATTAGGGTTAGGGTACGACTTAGGGCTAGGGTTAGGGCTAGGGTTAGGGTTAGGGTTAGGGTTAGGGTTTAGGGTTATGGTTAGGGTTAGGGGTTAGGGGTTAGGGGTTAGGCTTAGGGTTAGCGTTACGGTTAGGGGTTAGGGGTTAGGGTTAGGGCTAAGGTTAGGGTTAGGGTTAGGGTTAGGGTTAGGGCTAGGGTTAGGGTTAGGGTTAGGGTTACGGCTAGGGTTAGGGTTAGGGTTAGGTTAGGCTTAGGGTTAGGAGTTAGGGTTAGGGTTTCTATTAGGTTAGTTTTAAGGGCTAAGGTTAGTTTTAGGGTTAAGGTTGGGTTAGGGTTAGGATTAGGGTTAGGGTACGACTTAGGGCTAGGGTTAGGGCTAGGGTTAGGGTTAGGGTTAGGGTTAGGGTTTAGGGTTATGGTTAGGGTTAGGGGTTAGGGGTTAGGGGTTAGGCTTAGGGTTAGCGTTACGGTTAGGGGTTAGGGGTTAGGGTTAGGGCTAAGGTTAGGGTTAGGGTTAGGGTTAGGGTTAGGGCTAGGGTTAGGGTTAGGGTTAGGGTTACGGCTAGGGTTAGGGTTAGGGTTAGGTTAGGCTTAGGGTTAGGAGTTAGGGTTAGGGTTTCTATTAGGTTAGTTTTAAGGGCTAAGGTTAGTTTTAGGGTTAAGGTTGGGTTAGGGTTAGGATTAGGGTTAGGGTACGACTTAGGGCTAGGGTTAGGGCTAGGGTTAGGGTTAGGGTTAGGGTTAGGGTTTAGGGTTATGGTTAGGGTTAGGGGTTAGGGGTTAGGGGTTAGGCTTAGGGTTAGCGTTACGGTTAGGGGTTAGGGGTTAGGGTTAGGGCTAAGGTTAGGGTTAGGGTTAGGGTTAGGGTTAGGGCTAGGGTTAGGGTTAGGGTTAGGGTTACGGCTAGGGTTAGGGTTAGGGTTAGGTTAGGCTTAGGGTTAGGAGTTAGGGTTAGGGTTTCTATTAGGTTAGTTTTAAGGGCTAAGGTTAGTTTTAGGGTTAAGGTTGGGTTAGGGTTAGGATTAGGGTTAGGGTACGACTTAGGGCTAGGGTTAGGGCTAGGGTTAGGGTTAGGGTTAGGGTTAGGGTTTAGGGTTATGGTTAGGGTTAGGGGTTAGGGGTTAGGGGTTAGGCTTAGGGTTAGCGTTACGGTTAGGGGTTAGGGGTTAGGGTTAGGGCTAAGGTTAGGGTTAGGGTTAGGGTTAGGGTTAGGGCTAGGGTTAGGGTTAGGGTTAGGGTTACGGCTAGGGTTAGGGTTAGGGTTAGGTTAGGCTTAGGGTTAGGAGTTAGGGTTAGGGTTTCTATTAGGTTAGTTTTAAGGGCTAAGGTTAGTTTTAGGGTTAAGGTTGGGTTAGGGTTAGGATTAGGGTTAGGGTACGACTTAGGGCTAGGGTTAGGGCTAGGGTTAGGGTTAGGGTTAGGGTTAGGGTTTAGGGTTATGGTTAGGGTTAGGGGTTAGGGGTTAGGGGTTAGGCTTAGGGTTAGCGTTACGGTTAGGGGTTAGGGGTTAGGGTTAGGGCTAAGGTTAGGGTTAGGGTTAGGGTTAGGGTTAGGGCTAGGGTTAGGGTTAGGGTTAGGGTTACGGCTAGGGTTAGGGTTAGGGTTAGGTTAGGCTTAGGGTTAGGAGTTAGGGTTAGGGTTTCTATTAGGTTAGTTTTAAGGGCTAAGGTTAGTTTTAGGGTTAAGGTTGGGTTAGGGTTAGGATTAGGGTTAGGGTACGACTTAGGGCTAGGGTTAGGGCTAGGGTTAGGGTTAGGGTTAGGGTTAGGGTTTAGGGTTATGGTTAGGGTTAGGGGTTAGGGGTTAGGGGTTAGGCTTAGGGTTAGCGTTACGGTTAGGGGTTAGGGGTTAGGGTTAGGGCTAAGGTTAGGGTTAGGGTTAGGGTTAGGGTTAGGGCTAGGGTTAGGGTTAGGGTTAGGGTTACGGCTAGGGTTAGGGTTAGGGTTAGGTTAGGCTTAGGGTTAGGAGTTAGGGTTAGGGTTTCTATTAGGTTAGTTTTAAGGGCTAAGGTTAGTTTTAGGGTTAAGGTTGGGTTAGGGTTAGGATTAGGGTTAGGGTACGACTTAGGGCTAGGGTTAGGGCTAGGGTTAGGGTTAGGGTTAGGGTTAGGGTTTAGGGTTATGGTTAGGGTTAGGGGTTAGGGGTTAGGGGTTAGGCTTAGGGTTAGCGTTACGGTTAGGGGTTAGGGGTTAGGGTTAGGGCTAAGGTTAGGGTTAGGGTTAGGGTTAGGGTTAGGGCTAGGGTTAGGGTTAGGGTTAGGGTTACGGCTAGGGTTAGGGTTAGGGTTAGGTTAGGCTTAGGGTTAGGAGTTAGGGTTAGGGTTTCTATTAGGTTAGTTTTAAGGGCTAAGGTTAGTTTTAGGGTTAAGGTTGGGTTAGGGTTAGGATTAGGGTTAGGGTACGACTTAGGGCTAGGGTTAGGGCTAGGGTTAGGGTTAGGGTTAGGGTTAGGGTTTAGGGTTATGGTTAGGGTTAGGGGTTAGGGGTTAGGGGTTAGGCTTAGGGTTAGCGTTACGGTTAGGGGTTAGGGGTTAGGGTTAGGGCTAAGGTTAGGGTTAGGGTTAGGGTTAGGGTTAGGGCTAGGGTTAGGGTTAGGGTTAGGGTTACGGCTAGGGTTAGGGTTAGGGTTAGGTTAGGCTTAGGGTTAGGAGTTAGGGTTAGGGTTTCTATTAGGTTAGTTTTAAGGGCTAAGGTTAGTTTTAGGGTTAAGGTTGGGTTAGGGTTAGGATTAGGGTTAGGGTACGACTTAGGGCTAGGGTTAGGGCTAGGGTTAGGGTTAGGGTTAGGGTTAGGGTTTAGGGTTATGGTTAGGGTTAGGGGTTAGGGGTTAGGGGTTAGGCTTAGGGTTAGCGTTACGGTTAGGGGTTAGGGGTTAGGGTTAGGGCTAAGGTTAGGGTTAGGGTTAGGGTTAGGGTTAGGGCTAGGGTTAGGGTTAGGGTTAGGGTTACGGCTAGGGTTAGGGTTAGGGTTAGGTTAGGCTTAGGGTTAGGAGTTAGGGTTAGGGTTTCTATTAGGTTAGTTTTAAGGGCTAAGGTTAGTTTTAGGGTTAAGGTTGGGTTAGGGTTAGGATTAGGGTTAGGGTACGACTTAGGGCTAGGGTTAGGGCTAGGGTTAGGGTTAGGGTTAGGGTTAGGGTTTAGGGTTATGGTTAGGGTTAGGGGTTAGGGGTTAGGGGTTAGGCTTAGGGTTAGCGTTACGGTTAGGGGTTAGGGGTTAGGGTTAGGGCTAAGGTTAGGGTTAGGGTTAGGGTTAGGGTTAGGGCTAGGGTTAGGGTTAGGGTTAGGGTTACGGCTAGGGTTAGGGTTAGGGTTAGGTTAGGCTTAGGGTTAGGAGTTAGGGTTAGGGTTTCTATTAGGTTAGTTTTAAGGGCTAAGGTTAGTTTTAGGGTTAAGGTTGGGTTAGGGTTAGGATTAGGGTTAGGGTACGACTTAGGGCTAGGGTTAGGGCTAGGGTTAGGGTTAGGGTTAGGGTTAGGGTTTAGGGTTATGGTTAGGGTTAGGGGTTAGGGGTTAGGGGTTAGGCTTAGGGTTAGCGTTACGGTTAGGGGTTAGGGGTTAGGGTTAGGGCTAAGGTTAGGGTTAGGGTTAGGGTTAGGGTTAGGGCTAGGGTTAGGGTTAGGGTTAGGGTTACGGCTAGGGTTAGGGTTAGGGTTAGGTTAGGCTTAGGGTTAGGAGTTAGGGTTAGGGTTTCTATTAGGTTAGTTTTAAGGGCTAAGGTTAGTTTTAGGGTTAAGGTTGGGTTAGGGTTAGGATTAGGGTTAGGGTACGACTTAGGGCTAGGGTTAGGGCTAGGGTTAGGGTTAGGGTTAGGGTTAGGGTTTAGGGTTATGGTTAGGGTTAGGGGTTAGGGGTTAGGGGTTAGGCTTAGGGTTAGCGTTACGGTTAGGGGTTAGGGGTTAGGGTTAGGGCTAAGGTTAGGGTTAGGGTTAGGGTTAGGGTTAGGGCTAGGGTTAGGGTTAGGGTTAGGGTTACGGCTAGGGTTAGGGTTAGGGTTAGGTTAGGCTTAGGGTTAGGAGTTAGGGTTAGGGTTTCTATTAGGTTAGTTTTAAGGGCTAAGGTTAGTTTTAGGGTTAAGGTTGGGTTAGGGTTAGGATTAGGGTTAGGGTACGACTTAGGGCTAGGGTTAGGGCTAGGGTTAGGGTTAGGGTTAGGGTTAGGGTTTAGGGTTATGGTTAGGGTTAGGGGTTAGGGGTTAGGGGTTAGGCTTAGGGTTAGCGTTACGGTTAGGGGTTAGGGGTTAGGGTTAGGGCTAAGGTTAGGGTTAGGGTTAGGGTTAGGGTTAGGGCTAGGGTTAGGGTTAGGGTTAGGGTTACGGCTAGGGTTAGGGTTAGGGTTAGGTTAGGCTTAGGGTTAGGAGTTAGGGTTAGGGTTTCTATTAGGTTAGTTTTAAGGGCTAAGGTTAGTTTTAGGGTTAAGGTTGGGTTAGGGTTAGGATTAGGGTTAGGGTACGACTTAGGGCTAGGGTTAGGGCTAGGGTTAGGGTTAGGGTTAGGGTTAGGGTTTAGGGTTATGGTTAGGGTTAGGGGTTAGGGGTTAGGGGTTAGGCTTAGGGTTAGCGTTACGGTTAGGGGTTAGGGGTTAGGGTTAGGGCTAAGGTTAGGGTTAGGGTTAGGGTTAGGGTTAGGGCTAGGGTTAGGGTTAGGGTTAGGGTTACGGCTAGGGTTAGGGTTAGGGTTAGGTTAGGCTTAGGGTTAGGAGTTAGGGTTAGGGTTTCTATTAGGTTAGTTTTAAGGGCTAAGGTTAGTTTTAGGGTTAAGGTTGGGTTAGGGTTAGGATTAGGGTTAGGGTACGACTTAGGGCTAGGGTTAGGGCTAGGGTTAGGGTTAGGGTTAGGGTTAGGGTTTAGGGTTATGGTTAGGGTTAGGGGTTAGGGGTTAGGGGTTAGGCTTAGGGTTAGCGTTACGGTTAGGGGTTAGGGGTTAGGGTTAGGGCTAAGGTTAGGGTTAGGGTTAGGGTTAGGGTTAGGGCTAGGGTTAGGGTTAGGGTTAGGGTTACGGCTAGGGTTAGGGTTAGGGTTAGGTTAGGCTTAGGGTTAGGAGTTAGGGTTAGGGTTTCTATTAGGTTAGTTTTAAGGGCTAAGGTTAGTTTTAGGGTTAAGGTTGGGTTAGGGTTAGGATTAGGGTTAGGGTACGACTTAGGGCTAGGGTTAGGGCTAGGGTTAGGGTTAGGGTTAGGGTTAGGGTTTAGGGTTATGGTTAGGGTTAGGG
Source organism: Buteo buteo (assembly GCF_964188355.1). NCBI lineage: Eukaryota > Metazoa > Chordata > Aves > Accipitriformes > Accipitridae > Buteo > Buteo buteo. Next base: position 94,390 of record NW_027439365.1, read on the forward strand.
GTTAGGGGTTAGGGGTTAGGCTTAGGGTTAGCGTTACGGTTAGGGGTTAGGGGTTAGGGTTAGGGCTAAGGTTAGGGTTAGGGTTAGGGTTAGGGTTAGGGCTAGGGTTAGGGTTAGGGTTAGGGTTACGGCTAGGGTTAGGGTTAGGGTTAGGTTAGGCTTAGGGTTAGGAGTTAGGGTTAGGGTTTCTATTAGGTTAGTTTTAAGGGCTAAGGTTAGTTTTAGGGTTAAGGTTGGGTTAGGGTTAGGATTAGGGTTAGGGTACGACTTAGGGCTAGGGTTAGGGCTAGGGTTAGGGTTAGGGTTAGGGTTAGGGTTTAGGGTTATGGTTAGGGTTAGGGGTTAGGGGTTAGGGGTTAGGCTTAGGGTTAGCGTTACGGTTAGGGGTTAGGGGTTAGGGTTAGGGCTAAGGTTAGGGTTAGGGTTAGGGTTAGGGTTAGGGCTAGGGTTAGGGTTAGGGTTAGGGTTACGGCTAGGGTTAGGGTTAGGGTTAGGTTAGGCTTAGGGTTAGGAGTTAGGGTTAGGGTTTCTATTAGGTTAGTTTTAAGGGCTAAGGTTAGTTTTAGGGTTAAGGTTGGGTTAGGGTTAGGATTAGGGTTAGGGTACGACTTAGGGCTAGGGTTAGGGCTAGGGTTAGGGTTAGGGTTAGGGTTAGGGTTTAGGGTTATGGTTAGGGTTAGGGGTTAGGGGTTAGGGGTTAGGCTTAGGGTTAGCGTTACGGTTAGGGGTTAGGGGTTAGGGTTAGGGCTAAGGTTAGGGTTAGGGTTAGGGTTAGGGTTAGGGCTAGGGTTAGGGTTAGGGTTAGGGTTACGGCTAGGGTTAGGGTTAGGGTTAGGTTAGGCTTAGGGTTAGGAGTTAGGGTTAGGGTTTCTATTAGGTTAGTTTTAAGGGCTAAGGTTAGTTTTAGGGTTAAGGTTGGGTTAGGGTTAGGATTAGGGTTAGGGTACGACTTAGGGCTAGGGTTAGGGCTAGGGTTAGGGTTAGGGTTAGGGTTAGGGTTTAGGGTTATGGTTAGGGTTAGGGGTTAGGGGTTAGGGGTTAGGCTTAGGGTTAGCGTTACGGTTAGGGGTTAGGGGTTAGGGTTAGGGCTAAGGTTAGGGTTAGGGTTAGGGTTAGGGTTAGGGCTAGGGTTAGGGTTAGGGTTAGGGTTACGGCTAGGGTTAGGGTTAGGGTTAGGTTAGGCTTAGGGTTAGGAGTTAGGGTTAGGGTTTCTATTAGGTTAGTTTTAAGGGCTAAGGTTAGTTTTAGGGTTAAGGTTGGGTTAGGGTTAGGATTAGGGTTAGGGTACGACTTAGGGCTAGGGTTAGGGCTAGGGTTAGGGTTAGGGTTAGGGTTAGGGTTTAGGGTTATGGTTAGGGTTAGGGGTTAGGGGTTAGGGGTTAGGCTTAGGGTTAGCGTTACGGTTAGGGGTTAGGGGTTAGGGTTAGGGCTAAGGTTAGGGTTAGGGTTAGGGTTAGGGTTAGGGCTAGGGTTAGGGTTAGGGTTAGGGTTACGGCTAGGGTTAGGGTTAGGGTTAGGTTAGGCTTAGGGTTAGGAGTTAGGGTTAGGGTTTCTATTAGGTTAGTTTTAAGGGCTAAGGTTAGTTTTAGGGTTAAGGTTGGGTTAGGGTTAGGATTAGGGTTAGGGTACGACTTAGGGCTAGGGTTAGGGCTAGGGTTAGGGTTAGGGTTAGGGTTAGGGTTTAGGGTTATGGTTAGGGTTAGGGGTTAGGGGTTAGGGGTTAGGCTTAGGGTTAGCGTTACGGTTAGGGGTTAGGGGTTAGGGTTAGGGCTAAGGTTAGGGTTAGGGTTAGGGTTAGGGTTAGGGCTAGGGTTAGGGTTAGGGTTAGGGTTACGGCTAGGGTTAGGGTTAGGGTTAGGTTAGGCTTAGGGTTAGGAGTTAGGGTTAGGGTTTCTATTAGGTTAGTTTTAAGGGCTAAGGTTAGTTTTAGGGTTAAGGTTGGGTTAGGGTTAGGATTAGGGTTAGGGTACGACTTAGGGCTAGGGTTAGGGCTAGGGTTAGGGTTAGGGTTAGGGTTAGGGTTTAGGGTTATGGTTAGGGTTAGGGGTTAGGGGTTAGGGGTTAGGCTTAGGGTTAGCGTTACGGTTAGGGGTTAGGGGTTAGGGTTAGGGCTAAGGTTAGGGTTAGGGTTAGGGTTAGGGTTAGGGCTAGGGTTAGGGTTAGGGTTAGGGTTACGGCTAGGGTTAGGGTTAGGGTTAGGTTAGGCTTAGGGTTAGGAGTTAGGGTTAGGGTTTCTATTAGGTTAGTTTTAAGGGCTAAGGTTAGTTTTAGGGTTAAGGTTGGGTTAGGGTTAGGATTAGGGTTAGGGTACGACTTAGGGCTAGGGTTAGGGCTAGGGTTAGGGTTAGGGTTAGGGTTAGGGTTTAGGGTTATGGTTAGGGTTAGGGGTTAGGGGTTAGGGGTTAGGCTTAGGGTTAGCGTTACGGTTAGGGGTTAGGGGTTAGGGTTAGGGCTAAGGTTAGGGTTAGGGTTAGGGTTAGGGTTAGGGCTAGGGTTAGGGTTAGGGTTAGGGTTACGGCTAGGGTTAGGGTTAGGGTTAGGTTAGGCTTAGGGTTAGGAGTTAGGGTTAGGGTTTCTATTAGGTTAGTTTTAAGGGCTAAGGTTAGTTTTAGGGTTAAGGTTGGGTTAGGGTTAGGATTAGGGTTAGGGTACGACTTAGGGCTAGGGTTAGGGCTAGGGTTAGGGTTAGGGTTAGGGTTAGGGGTTAGGGGTTAGGGGTTAGGCTTAGGGTTAGCGTTACGGTTAGGGGTTAGGGGTTAGGGTTAGGGCTAAGGTTAGGGTTAGGGTTAGGGTTAGGGTTAGGGCTAGGGTTAGGGTTAGGGTTAGGGTTACGGCTAGGGTTAGGGTTAGGGTTAGGTTAGGCTTAGGGTTAGGAGTTAGGGTTAGGGTTTCTATTAGGTTAGTTTTAAGGGCTAAGGTTAGTTTTAGGGTTAAGGTTGGGTTAGGGTTAGGATTAGGGTTAGGGTACGACTTAGGGCTAGGGTTAGGGCTAGGGTTAGGGTTAGGGTTAGGGTTAGGGTTTAGGGTTATGGTTAGGGTTAGGGGTTAGGGGTTAGGGGTTAGGCTTAGGGTTAGCGTTACGGTTAGGGGTTAGGGGTTAGGGTTAGGGCTAAGGTTAGGGTTAGGGTTAGGGTTAGGGTTAGGGCTAGGGTTAGGGTTAGGGTTAGGGTTACGGCTAGGGTTAGGGTTAGGGTTAGGTTAGGCTTAGGGTTAGGAGTTAGGGTTAGGGTTTCTATTAGGTTAGTTTTAAGGGCTAAGGTTAGTTTTAGGGTTAAGGTTGGGTTAGGGTTAGGATTAGGGTTAGGGTACGACTTAGGGCTAGGGTTAGGGCTAGGGTTAGGGTTAGGGTTAGGGTTAGGGTTTAGGGTTATGGTTAGGGTTAGGGGTTAGGGGTTAGGGGTTAGGCTTAGGGTTAGCGTTACGGTTAGGGGTTAGGGGTTAGGGTTAGGGCTAAGGTTAGGGTTAGGGTTAGGGTTAGGGTTAGGGCTAGGGTTAGGGTTAGGGTTAGGGTTACGGCTAGGGTTAGGGTTAGGGTTAGGTTAGGCTTAGGGTTAGGAGTTAGGGTTAGGGTTTCTATTAGGTTAGTTTTAAGGGCTAAGGTTAGTTTTAGGGTTAAGGTTGGGTTAGGGTTAGGATTAGGGTTAGGGTACGACTTAGGGCTAGGGTTAGGGCTAGGGTTAGGGTTAGGGTTAGGGTTAGGGTTTAGGGTTATGGTTAGGGTTAGGGGTTAGGGGTTAGGGGTTAGGCTTAGGGTTAGCGTTACGGTTAGGGGTTAGGGGTTAGGGTTAGGGCTAAGGTTAGGGTTAGGGTTAGGGTTAGGGTTAGGGCTAGGGTTAGGGTTAGGGTTAGGGTTACGGCTAGGGTTAGGGTTAGGGTTAGGTTAGGCTTAGGGTTAGGAGTTAGGGTTAGGGTTTCTATTAGGTTAGTTTTAAGGGCTAAGGTTAGTTTTAGGGTTAAGGTTGGGTTAGGGTTAGGATTAGGGTTAGGGTACGACTTAGGGCTAGGGTTAGGGCTAGGGTTAGGGTTAGGGTTAGGGTTAGGGTTTAGGGTTATGGTTAGGGTTAGGGGTTAGGGGTTAGGGGTTAGGCTTAGGGTTAGCGTTACGGTTAGGGGTTAGGGGTTAGGGTTAGGGCTAAGGTTAGGGTTAGGGTTAGGGTTAGGGTTAGGGCTAGGGTTAGGGTTAGGGTTAGGGTTACGGCTAGGGTTAGGGTTAGGGTTAGGTTAGGCTTAGGGTTAGGAGTTAGGGTTAGGGTTTCTATTAGGTTAGTTTTAAGGGCTAAGGTTAGTTTTAGGGTTAAGGTTGGGTTAGGGTTAGGATTAGGGTTAGGGTACGACTTAGGGCTAGGGTTAGGGCTAGGGTTAGGGTTAGGGTTAGGGTTAGGGTTTAGGGTTATGGTTAGGGTTAGGGGTTAGGGGTTAGGGGTTAGGCTTAGGGTTAGCGTTACGGTTAGGGGTTAGGGGTTAGGGTTAGGGCTAAGGTTAGGGTTAGGGTTAGGGTTAGGGTTAGGGCTAGGGTTAGGGTTAGGGTTAGGGTTACGGCTAGGGTTAGGGTTAGGGTTAGGTTAGGCTTAGGGTTAGGAGTTAGGGTTAGGGTTTCTATTAGGTTAGTTTTAAGGGCTAAGGTTAGTTTTAGGGTTAAGGTTGGGTTAGGGTTAGGATTAGGGTTAGGGTACGACTTAGGGCTAGGGTTAGGGCTAGGGTTAGGGTTAGGGTTAGGGTTAGGGTTTAGGGTTATGGTTAGGGTTAGGGGTTAGGGGTTAGGGGTTAGGCTTAGGGTTAGCGTTACGGTTAGGGGTTAGGGGTTAGGGTTAGGGCTAAGGTTAGGGTTAGGGTTAGGGTTAGGGTTAGGGCTAGGGTTAGGGTTAGGGTTAGGGTTACGGCTAGGGTTAGGGTTAGGGTTAGGTTAGGCTTAGGGTTAGGAGTTAGGGTTAGGGTTTCTATTAGGTTAGTTTTAAGGGCTAAGGTTAGTTTTAGGGTTAAGGTTGGGTTAGGGTTAGGATTAGGGTTAGGGTACGACTTAGGGCTAGGGTTAGGGCTAGGGTTAGGGTTAGGGTTAGGGTTAGGGTTTAGGGTTATGGTTAGGGTTAGGGGTTAGGGGTTAGGGGTTAGGCTTAGGGTTAGCGTTACGGTTAGGGGTTAGGGGTTAGGGTTAGGGCTAAGGTTAGGGTTAGGGTTAGGGTTAGGGTTAGGGCTAGGGTTAGGGTTAGGGTTAGGGTTACGGCTAGGGTTAGGGTTAGGGTTAGGTTAGGCTTAGGGTTAGGAGTTAGGGTTAGGGTTTCTATTAGGTTAGTTTTAAGGGCTAAGGTTAGTTTTAGGGTTAAGGTTGGGTTAGGGTTAGGATTAGGGTTAGGGTACGACTTAGGGCTAGGGTTAGGGCTAGGGTTAGGGTTAGGGTTAGGGTTAGGGTTTAGGGTTATGGTTAGGGTTAGGGGTTAGGGGTTAGGGGTTAGGCTTAGGGTTAGCGTTACGGTTAGGGGTTAGGGGTTAGGGTTAGGGCTAAGGTTAGGGTTAGGGTTAGGGTTAGGGTTAGGGCTAGGGTTAGGGTTAGGGTTAGGGTTACGGCTAGGGTTAGGGTTAGGGTTAGGTTAGGCTTAGGGTTAGGAGTTAGGGTTAGGGTTTCTATTAGGTTAGTTTTAAGGGCTAAGGTTAGTTTTAGGGTTAAGGTTGGGTTAGGGTTAGGATTAGGGTTAGGGTACGACTTAGGGCTAGGGTTAGGGCTAGGGTTAGGGTTAGGGTTAGGGTTAGGGTTTAGGGTTATGGTTAGGGTTAGGGGTTAGGGGTTAGGGGTTAGGCTTAGGGTTAGCGTTACGGTTAGGGGTTAGGGTTAGGGCTAAGGTTAGGGTTAGGGTTAGGGCTAGGGTTAGGGTTAGGGTTAGGTTAGGCTTAGGGTTAGGAGTTAGGGTTAGGGTTTCTATTAGGTTAGTTTTAAGGGCTAAGGTTAGTTTTAGGGTTAAGGTTGGGTTAGGGTTAGGATTAGGGTTAGGGTACGACTTAGGGCTAGGGTTAGGCCTAGGGTTAGGGTTAGGGTTAGGGTTAGGGTTTAGGGTTATGGTTAGGGTTAGGGGTTAGGGGTTAGGGGTTAGGCTTAGGGTTAGCGTTACGGTTAGGGGTTAGGGGTTAGGGTTAGGGCTAAGGTTAGGGTTAGGGTTAGGGTTAGGGTTAGGGCTAGGGTTAGGGTTAGGGTTAGGGTTACGGCTAGGGTTAGGGTTAGGGTTAGGTTAGGCTTAGGGTTAGGAGTTAGGGTTAGGGTTTCTATTAGGTTAGTTTTAAGGGCTAAGGTTAGTTTTAGGGTTAAGGTTGGGTTAGGGTTAGGATTAGGGTTAGGGTACGACTTAGGGCTAGGGTTAGGGCTAGGGTTAGGGTTAGGGTTAGGGTTAGGGTTTAGGGTTATGGTTAGGGTTAGGGGTTAGGGGTTAGGGGTTAGGCTTAGGGTTAGCGTTACGGTTAGGGGTTAGGGGTTAGGGTTAGGGCTAAGGTTAGGGTTAGGGTTAGGGTTAGGGTTAGGGCTAGGGTTAGGGTTAGGGTTAGGGTTACGGCTAGGGTTAGGGTTAGGGTTAGGTTAGGCTTAGGGTTAGGAGTTAGGGTTAGGGTTTCTATTAGGTTAGTTTTAAGGGCTAAGGTTAGTTTTAGGGTTAAGGTTGGGTTAGGGTTAGGATTAGGGTTAGGGTACGACTTAGGGCTAGGGTTAGGGCTAGGGTTAGGGTTAGGGTTAGGGTTAGGGTTTAGGGTTATGGTTAGGGTTAGGGGTTAGGGGTTAGGGGTTAGGCTTAGGGTTAGCGTTACGGTTAGGGGTTAGGGGTTAGGGTTAGGGCTAAGGTTAGGGTTAGGGTTAGGGCTAGGGTTAGGGTTAGGGTTAGGGTTACGGCTAGGGTTAGGGTTAGGGTTAGGTTAGGCTTAGGGTTAGGAGTTAGGGTTAGGGTTTCTATTAGGTTAGTTTTAAGGGCTAAGGTTAGTTTTAGGGTTAAGGTTGGGTTAGGGTTAGGATTAGGGTTAGGGTACGACTTAGGGCTAGGGTTAGGGCTAGGGTTAGGGTTAGGGTTAGGGTTAGGGTTTAGGGTTATGGTTAGGGTTAGGGGTTAGGGGTTAGGGGTTAGGCTTAGGGTTAGCGTTACGGTTAGGGGTTAGGGGTTAGGGTTAGGGCTAAGGTTAGGGTTAGGGTTAGGGTTAGGGTTAGGGCTAGGGTTAGGGTTAGGGTTAGGGTTACGGCTAGGGTTAGGGTTAGGGTTAGGTTAGGCTTAGGGTTAGGAGTTAGGGTTAGGGTTTCTATTAGGTTAGTTTTAAGGGCTAAGGTTAGTTTTAGGGTTAAGGTTGGGTTAGGGTTAGGATTAGGGTTAGGGTACGACTTAGGGCTAGGGTTAGGGCTAGGGTTAGGGTTAGGGTTAGGGTTAGGGTTTAGGGTTATGGTTAGGGTTAGGGGTTAGGGGTTAGGGGTTAGGCTTAGGGTTAGCGTTACGGTTAGGGGTTAGGGGTTAGGGTTAGGGCTAAGGTTAGGGTTAGGGTTAGGGTTAGGGTTAGGGCTAGGGTTAGGGTTAGGGTTAGGGTTATGGCTAGGGTTAGGGTTAGGGTTAGGTTAGGCTTAGGGTTAGGAGTTAGGGTTAGAGTTTCTATTAGGTTAGTTTTAAGGGCTAAGGTTAGTTTTAGGGTTAAGGTTGGGTTAGGGTTAGGATTAGGGTTAGGGTACGACTTAGGGCTAGGGTTAGGGCTAGGGTTAGGGTTAGGGTTAGGGTTAGGGTTTAGGGTTATGGTTAGGGTTAGGGGTTAGGGGTTAGGGGTTAGGCTTAGGGTTAGCGTTACGGTTAGGGGTTAGGGGTTAGGGTTAGGGCTAAGGTTAGGGTTAGGGTTAGGGTTAGGGTTAGGGCTAGGGTTAGGGTTAGGGTTAGGGTTACGGCTAGGGTTAGGGTTAGGGTTAGGTTAGGCTTAGGGTTAGGAGTTAGGGTTAGGGTTTCTATTAGGTTAGTTTTAAGGGCTAAGGTTAGTTTTAGGGTTAAGGTTGGGTTAGGGTTAGGATTAGGGTTAGGGTACGACTTAGGGCTAGGGTTAGGGCTAGGGTTAGGGTTAGGGTTAGGGTTAGGGTTTAGGGTTATGGTTAGGGTTAGGGGTTAGGGGTTAGGGGTTAGGCTTAGGGTTAGCGTTACGGTTAGGGGTTAGGGGTTAGGGTTAGGGCTAAGGTTAGGGTTAGGGTTAGGGTTAGCGCTAGGGTTAGGGTTAGGGTTAGGGTTACGGCTAGGGTTAGGGTTAGGGTTAGGTTAGGCTTAGGGTTAGGAGTTAGGGTTTCTATTAGGTTAGTTTTAAGGGCTAAGGTTAGTTTTAGGGTTAAGGTTGGGTTAGGGTTAGGATTAGGGTTAGGGTACGACTTAGGGCTAGGGTTAGGGCTAGGGTTAGGGTTAGGGTTAGGGTTAGGGTTTAGGGTTATGGTTAGGGTTAGGGGTTAGGGGTTAGGGGTTAGGCTTAGGGTTAGCGTTACGGTTAGGGGTTAGGGGTTAGGGTTAGGGCTAAGGTTAGGGTTAGGGTTAGGGTTAGGGTTAGGGCTAGGGTTAGGGTTAGGGTTAGGGTTACGGCTAGGGTTAGGGTTAGGGTTAGGTTAGGCTTAGGGTTAGGAGTTAGGGTTAGGGTTTCTATTAGGTTAGTTTTAAGGGCTAAGGTTAGTTTTAGGGTTAAGGTTGGGTTAGGGTTAGGATTAGGGTTAGGGTACGACTTAGGGCTAGGGTTAGGGCTAGGGTTAGGGTTAGGGTTAGGGTTAGGGTTTAGGGTTATGGTTAGGGTTAGGGGTTAGGGGTTAGGGGTTAGGCTTAGGGTTAGCGTTACGGTTAGGGGTTAGGGGTTAGGGTTAGGGCTAAGGTTAGGGTTAGGGTTAGGGTTAGGGTTAGGGCTAGGGTTAGGGTTAGGGTTAGGGTTACGGCTAGGGTTAGGGTTAGGGTTAGGTTAGGCTTAGGGTTAGGAGTTAGGGTTAGAGTTTCTATTAGGTTAGTTTTAAGGGCTAAGGTTAGTTTTAGGGTTAAGGTTGGGTTAGGGTTAGGATTAGGGTTAGGGTACGACTTAGGGCTAGGGTTAGGGCTAGGGTTAGGGTTAGGGTTAGGGTTAGGGTTTAGGGTTATGGTTAGGGTTAGGGGTTAGGGGTTAGGGGTTAGGCTTAGGGTTAGCGTTACGGTTAGGGGTTAGGGGTTAGGGTTAGGGCTAAGGTTAGGGTTAGGGTTAGGGTTAGGGTTAGGGCTAGGGTTAGGGTTAGGGTTAGGGTTACGGCTAGGGTTAGGGTTAGGGTTAGGTTAGGCTTAGGGTTAGGAGTTAGGGTTAGGGTTTCTATTAGGTTAGTTTTAAGGGCTAAGGTTAGTTTTAGGGTTAAGGTTGGGTTAGGGTTAGGATTAGGGTTAGGGTACGACTTAGGGCTAGGGTTAGGGCTAGGGTTAGGGTTAGGGTTAGGGTTAGGGTTTAGGGTTATGGTTAGGGTTAGGGGTTAGGGGTTAGGGGTTAGGCTTAGGGTTAGCGTTACGGTTAGGGGTTAGGGGTTAGGGTTAGGGCTAAGGTTAGGGTTAGGGTTAGGGTTAGGGTTAGGGCTAGGGTTAGGGTTAGGGTTAGGGTTACGGCTAGGGTTAGGGTTAGGGTTAGGTTAGGCTTAGGGTTAGGAGTTAGGGTTAGGGTTTCTATTAGGTTAGTTTTAAGGGCTAAGGTTAGTTTTAGGGTTAAGGTTGGGTTAGGGTTAGGATTAGGGTTAGGGTACGACTTAGGGCTAGGGTTAGGGCTAGGGTTAGGGTTAGGGTTAGGGTTAGGGTTTAGGGTTATGGTTAGGGTTAGGGGTTAGGGGTTAGGGGTTAGGCTTAGGGTTAGCGTTACGGTTAGGGGTTAGGGGTTAGGGTTAGGGCTAAGGTTAGGGTTAGGGTTAGGGTTAGGGTTAGGGCTAGGGTTAGGGTTAGGGTTAGGGTTACGGCTAGGGTTAGGGTTAGGGTTAGGTTAGGCTTAGGGTTAGGAGTTAGGGTTAGGGTTTCTATTAGGTTAGTTTTAAGGGCTAAGGTTAGTTTTAGGGTTAAGGTTGGGTTAGGGTTAGGATTAGGGTTAGGGTACGACTTAGGGCTAGGGTTAGGGCTAGGGTTAGGGTTAGGGTTAGGGTTAGGGTTTAGGGTTATGGTTAGGGTTAGGGGTTAGGGGTTAGGGGTTAGGCTTAGGGTTAGCGTTACGGTTAGGGGTTAGGGGTTAGGGTTAGGGCTAAGGTTAGGGTTAGGGTTAGGGTTAGGGTTAGGGCTAGGGTTAGGGTTAGGGTTAGGGTTACGGCTAGGGTTAGGGTTAGGGTTAGGTTAGGCTTAGGGTTAGGAGTTAGGGTTAGGGTTTCTATTAGGTTAGTTTTAAGGGCTAAGGTTAGTTTTAGGGTTAAGGTTGGGTTAGGGTTAGGATTAGGGTTAGGGTACGACTTAGGGCTAGGGTTAGGGCTAGGGTTAGGGTTAGGGTTAGGGTTAGGGTTTAGGGTTATGGTTAGGGTTAGGGGTTAGGGGTTAGGGGTTAGGCTTAGGGTTAGCGTTACGGTTAGGGGTTAGGGGTTAGGGTTAGGGCTAAGGTTAGGGTTAGGGTTAGGGTTAGGGTTAGGGCTAGGGTTAGGGTTAGGGTTAGGGTTACGGCTAGGGTTAGGGTTAGGGTTAGGTTAGGCTTAGGGTTAGGAGTTAGGGTTAGGGTTTCTATTAGGTTAGTTTTAAGGGCTAAGGTTAGTTTTAGGGTTAAGGTTGGGTTAGGGTTAGGATTAGGGTTAGGGTACGACTTAGGGCTAGGGTTAGGGCTAGGGTTAGGGTTAGGGTTAGGGTTAGGGTTTAGGGTTATGGTTAGGGTTAGGGGTTAGGGGTTAGGGGTTAGGCTTAGGGTTAGCGTTACGGTTAGGGGTTAGGGGTTAGGGTTAGGGCTAAGGTTAGGGTTAGGGTTAGGGTTAGGGTTAGGGCTAGGGTTAGGGTTAGGGTTAGGGTTACGGCTAGGGTTAGGGTTAGGGTTAGGTTAGGCTTAGGGTTAGGAGTTAGGGTTAGGGTTTCTATTAGGTTAGTTTTAAGGGCTAAGGTTAGTTTTAGGGTTAAGGTTGGGTTAGGGTTAGGATTAGGGTTAGGGTACGACTTAGGGCTAGGGTTAGGGCTAGGGTTAGGGTTAGGGTTAGGGTTAGGGTTTAGGGTTATGGTTAGGGTTAGGGGTTAGGGGTTAGGGGTTAGGCTTAGGGTTAGCGTTACGGTTAGGGGTTAGGGGTTAGGGTTAGGGCTAAGGTTAGGGTTAGGGTTAGGGTTAGGGTTAGGGCTAGGGTTAGGGTTAGGGTTAGGGTTACGGCTAGGGTTAGGGTTAGGGTTAGGTTAGGCTTAGGGTTAGGAGTTAGGGTTAGGGTTTCTATTAGGTTAGTTTTAAGGGCTAAGGTTAGTTTTAGGGTTAAGGTTGGGTTAGGGTTAGGATTAGGGTTAGGGTACGACTTAGGGCTAGGGTTAGGGCTAGGGTTAGGGTTAGGGTTAGGGTTAGGGTTTAGGGTTATGGTTAGGGTTAGGGGTTAGGGGTTAGGGGTTAGGCTTAGGGTTAGCGTTACGGTTAGGGGTTAGGGGTTAGGGTTAGGGCTAAGGTTAGGGTTAGGGTTAGGGTTAGGGTTAGGGCTAGGGTTAGGGTTAGGGTTAGGGTTACGGCTAGGGTTAGGGTTAGGGTTAGGTTAGGCTTAGGGTTAGGAGTTAGGGTTAGGGTTTCTATTAGGTTAGTTTTAAGGGCTAAGGTTAGTTTTAGGGTTAAGGTTGGGTTAGGGTTAGGATTAGGGTTAGGGTACGACTTAGGGCTAGGGTTAGGGCTAGGGTTAGGGTTAGGGTTAGGGTTAGGGTTTAGGGTTATGGTTAGGGTTAGGGGTTAGGGGTTAGGGGTTAGGCTTAGGGTTAGCGTTACGGTTAGGGGTTAGGGGTTAGGGTTAGGGCTAAGGTTAGGGTTAGGGTTAGGGTTAGGGTTAGGGCTAGGGTTAGGGTTAGGGTTAGGGTTACGGCTAGGGTTAGGGTTAGGGTTAGGTTAGGCTTAGGGTTAGGAGTTAGGGTTAGGGTTTCTATTAGGTTAGTTTTAAGGGCTAAGGTTAGTTTTAGGGTTAAGGTTGGGTTAGGGTTAGGATTAGGGTTAGGGTACGACTTAGGGCTAGGGTTAGGGCTAGGGTTAGGGTTAGGGTTAGGGTTAGGGTTTAGGGTTATGGTTAGGGTTAGGGGTTAGGGGTTAGGGGTTAGGCTTAGGGTTAGCGTTACGGTTAGGGGTTAGGGGTTAGGGTTAGGGCTAAGGTTAGGGTTAGGGTTAGGGTTAGGGTTAGGGCTAGGGTTAGGGTTAGGGTTAGGGTTACGGCTAGGGTTAGGGTTAGGGTTAGGTTAGGCTTAGGGTTAGGAGTTAGGGTTAGGGTTTCTATTAGGTTAGTTTTAAGGGCTAAGGTTAGTTTTAGGGTTAAGGTTGGGTTAGGGTTAGGATTAGGGTTAGGGTACGACTTAGGGCTAGGGTTAGGGCTAGGGTTAGGGTTAGGGTTAGGGTTAGGGTTTAGGGTTATGGTTAGGGTTAGGGGTTAGGGGTTAGGGGTTAGGCTTAGGGTTAGCGTTACGGTTAGGGGTTAGGGGTTAGGGTTAGGGCTAAGGTTAGGGTTAGGGTTAGGGTTAGGGTTAGGGCTAGGGTTAGGGTTAGGGTTAGGGTTACGGCTAGGGTTAGGGTTAGGGTTAGGTTAGGCTTAGGGTTAGGAGTTAGGGTTAGGGTTTCTATTAGGTTAGTTTTAAGGGCTAAGGTTAGTTTTAGGGTTAAGGTTGGGTTAGGGTTAGGATTAGGGTTAGGGTACGACTTAGGGCTAGGGTTAGGGCTAGGGTTAGGGTTAGGGTTAGGGTTAGGGTTTAGGGTTATGGTTAGGGTTAGGGGTTAGGGGTTAGGGGTTAGGCTTAGGGTTAGCGTTACGGTTAGGGGTTAGGGGTTAGGGTTAGGGCTAAGGTTAGGGTTAGGGTTAGGGTTAGGGTTAGGGCTAGGGTTAGGGTTAGGGTTAGGGTTACGGCTAGGGTTAGGGTTAGGGTTAGGTTAGGCTTAGGGTTAGGAGTTAGGGTTAGGGTTTCTATTAGGTTAGTTTTAAGGGCTAAGGTTAGTTTTAGGGTTAAGGTTGGGTTAGGGTTAGGATTAGGGTTAGGGTACGACTTAGGGCTAGGGTTAGGGCTAGGGTTAGGGTTAGGGTTAGGGTTAGGGTTTAGGGTTATGGTTAGGGTTAGGGGTTAGGGGTTAGGGGTTAGGCTTAGGGTTAGCGTTACGGTTAGGGGTTAGGGGTTAGGGTTAGGGCTAAGGTTAGGGTTAGGGTTAGGGTTAGGGTTAGGGCTAGGGTTAGGGTTAGGGTTAGGGTTACGGCTAGGGTTAGGGTTAGGGTTAGGTTAGGCTTAGGGTTAGGAGTTAGGGTTAGGGTTTCTATTAGGTTAGTTTTAAGGGCTAAGGTTAGTTTTAGGGTTAAGGTTGGGTTAGGGTTAGGATTAGGGTTAGGGTACGACTTAGGGCTAGGGTTAGGGCTAGGGTTAGGGTTAGGGTTAGGGTTAGGGTTTAGGGTTATGGTTAGGGTTAGGGGTTAGGGGTTAGGGGTTAGGCTTAGGGTTAGCGTTACGGTTAGGGGTTAGGGGTTAGGGTTAGGGCTAAGGTTAGGGTTAGGGTTAGGGTTAGGGTTAGGGCTAGGGTTAGGGTTAGGGTTAGGGTTACGGCTAGGGTTAGGGTTAGGGTTAGGTTAGGCTTAGGGTTAGGAGTTAGGGTTAGGGTTTCTATTAGGTTAGTTTTAAGGGCTAAGGTTAGTTTTAGGGTTAAGGTTGGGTTAGGGTTAGGATTAGGGTTAGGGTACGACTTAGGGCTAGGGTTGGGCTAGGGTTAGGGTTAGGGTTAGGGTTAGGGTTTAGGGTTATGGTTAGGGTTAGGGGTTAGGGGTTAGGGGTTAGGCTTAGGGTTAGCGTTACGGTTAGGGGTTAGGGGTTAGGGTTAGGGCTAAGGTTAGGGTTAGGGTTAGGGTTAGGGTTAGGGCTAGGGTTAGGGTTAGGGTTAGGGTTACGGCTAGGGTTAGGGTTAGGGTTAGGTTAGGCTTAGGGTTAGGAGTTAGGGTTAGGGTTTCTATTAGGTTAGTTTTAAGGGCTAAGGTTAGTTTTAGGGTTAAGGTTGGGTTAGGGTTAGGATTAGGGTTAGGGTACGACTTAGGGCTAGGGTTAGGGCTAGGGTTAGGGTTAGGGTTAGGGTTAGGGTTTAGGGTTATGGTTAGGGTTAGGGGTTAGGGGTTAGGGGTTAGGCTTAGGGTTAGCGTTACGGTTAGGGGTTAGGGGTTAGGGTTAGGGCTAAGGTTAGGGTTAGGGTTAGGGTTAGGGTTAGGGCTAGGGTTAGGGTTAGGGTTAGGGTTACGGCTAGGGTTAGGGTTAGGGTTAGGTTAGGCTTAGGGTTAGGAGTTAGGGTTAGGGTTTCTATTAGGTTAGTTTTAAGGGCTAAGGTTAGTTTTAGGGTTAAGGTTGGGTTAGGGTTAGGATTAGGGTTAGGGTACGACTTAGGGCTAGGGTTAGGGCTAGGGTTAGGGTTAGGGTTAGGGTTAGGGTTTAGGGTTATGGTTAGGGTTAGGGGTTAGGGGTTAGGGGTTAGGCTTAGGGTTAGCGTTACGGTTAGGGGTTAGGGGTTAGGGTTAGGGCTAAGGTTAGGGTTAGGGTTAGGGTTAGGGTTAGGGCTAGGGTTAGGGTTAGGGTTAGGGTTACGGCTAGGGTTAGGGTTAGGGTTAGGTTAGGCTTAGGGTTAGGAGTTAGGGTTAGGGTTTCTATTAGGTTAGTTTTAAGGGCTAAGGTTAGTTTTAGGGTTAAGGTTGGGTTAGGGTTAGGATTAGGGTTAGGGTACGACTTAGGGCTAGGGTTAGGGCTAGGGTTAGGGTTAGGGTTAGGGTTAGGGTTTAGGGTTATGGTTAGGGTTAGGGGTTAGGGGTTAGGGGTTAGGCTTAGGGTTAGCGTTACGGTTAGGGGTTAGGGGTTAGGGTTAGGGCTAAGGTTAGGGTTAGGGTTAGGGTTAGGGTTAGGGCTAGGGTTAGGGTTAGGGTTAGGGTTACGGCTAGGGTTAGGGTTAGGGTTAGGTTAGGCTTAGGGTTAGGAGTTAGGGTTAGGGTTTCTATTAGGTTAGTTTTAAGGGCTAAGGTTAGTTTTAGGGTTAAGGTTGGGTTAGGGTTAGGATTAGGGTTAGGGTACGACTTAGGGCTAGGGTTAGGGCTAGGGTTAGGGTTAGGGTTAGGGTTAGGGTTTAGGGTTATGGTTAGGGTTAGGGGTTAGGGGTTAGGGGTTAGGCTTAGGGTTAGCGTTACGGTTAGGGGTTAGGGGTTAGGGTTAGGGCTAAGGTTAGGGTTAGGGTTAGGGTTAGGGTTAGGGCTAGGGTTAGGGTTAGGGTTAGGGTTACGGCTAGGGTTAGGGTTAGGGTTAGGTTAGGCTTAGGGTTAGGAGTTAGGGTTAGGGTTTCTATTAGGTTAGTTTTAAGGGCTAAGGTTAGTTTTAGGGTTAAGGTTGGGTTAGGGTTAGGATTAGGGTTAGGGTACGACTTAGGGCTAGGGTTAGGGCTAGGGTTAGGGTTAGGGTTAGGGTTAGGGTTTAGGGTTATGGTTAGGGTTAGGGGTTAGGGGTTAGGGGTTAGGCTTAGGGTTAGCGTTACGGTTAGGGGTTAGGGGTTAGGGTTAGGGCTAAGGTTAGGGTTAGGGTTAGGGTTAGGGTTAGGGCTAGGGTTAGGGTTAGGGTTAGGGTTACGGCTAGGGTTAGGGTTAGGGTTAGGTTAGGCTTAGGGTTAGGAGTTAGGGTTAGGGTTTCTATTAGGTTAGTTTTAAGGGCTAAGGTTAGTTTTAGGGTTAAGGTTGGGTTAGGGTTAGGATTAGGGTTAGGGTACGACTTAGGGCTAGGGTTAGGGCTAGGGTTAGGGTTAGGGTTAGGGTTAGGGTTTAGGGTTATGGTTAGGGTTAGGGGTTAGGGGTTAGGGGTTAGGCTTAGGGTTAGCGTTACGGTTAGGGGTTAGGGGTTAGGGTTAGGGCTAAGGTTAGGGTTAGGGTTAGGGTTAGGGTTAGGGCTAGGGTTAGGGTTAGGGTTAGGGTTACGGCTAGGGTTAGGGTTAGGGTTAGGTTAGGCTTAGGGTTAGGAGTTAGGGTTAGGGTTTCTATTAGGTTAGTTTTAAGGGCTAAGGTTAGTTTTAGGGTTAAGGTTGGGTTAGGGTTAGGATTAGGGTTAGGGTACGACTTAGGGCTAGGGTTAGGGCTAGGGTTAGGGTTAGGGTTAGGGTTAGGGTTTAGGGTTATGGTTAGGGTTAGGGGTTAGGGGTTAGGGGTTAGGCTTAGGGTTAGCGTTACGGTTAGGGGTTAGGGGTTAGGGTTAGGGCTAAGGTTAGGGTTAGGGTTAGGGTTAGGGTTAGGGCTAGGGTTAGGGTTAGGGTTAGGGTTACGGCTAGGGTTAGGGTTAGGGTTAGGTTAGGCTTAGGGTTAGGAGTTAGGGTTAGGGTTTCTATTAGGTTAGTTTTAAGGGCTAAGGTTAGTTTTAGGGTTAAGGTTGGGTTAGGGTTAGGATTAGGGTTAGGGTACGACTTAGGGCTAGGGTTAGGGCTAGGGTTAGGGTTAGGGTTAGGGTTAGGGTTTAGGGTTATGGTTAGGGTTAGGGGTTAGGGGTTAGGGGTTAGGCTTAGGGTTAGCGTTACGGTTAGGGGTTAGGGGTTAGGGTTAGGGCTAAGGTTAGGGTTAGGGTTAGGGTTAGGGTTAGGGCTAGGGTTAGGGTTAGGGTTAGGGTTACGGCTAGGGTTAGGGTTAGGGTTAGGTTAGGCTTAGGGTTAGGAGTTAGGGTTAGGGTTTCTATTAGGTTAGTTTTAAGGGCTAAGGTTAGTTTTAGGGTTAAGGTTGGGTTAGGGTTAGGATTAGGGTTAGGGTACGACTTAGGGCTAGGGTTAGGGCTAGGGTTAGGGTTAGGGTTAGGGTTAGGGTTTAGGGTTATGGTTAGGGTTAGGGGTTAGGGGTTAGGGGTTAGGCTTAGGGTTAGCGTTACGGTTAGGGGTTAGGGGTTAGGGTTAGGGCTAAGGTTAGGGTTAGGGTTAGGGTTAGGGTTAGGGCTAGGGTTAGGGTTAGGGTTAGGGTTACGGCTAGGGTTAGGGTTAGGGTTAGGTTAGGCTTAGGGTTAGGAGTTAGGGTTAGGGTTTCTATTAGGTTAGTTTTAAGGGCTAAGGTTAGTTTTAGGGTTAAGGTTGGGTTAGGGTTAGGATTAGGGTTAGGGTACGACTTAGGGCTAGGGTTAGGGCTAGGGTTAGGGTTAGGGTTAGGGTTAGGGTTTAGGGTTATGGTTAGGGTTAGGGGTTAGGGGTTAGGGGTTAGGCTTAGGGTTAGCGTTACGGTTAGGGGTTAGGGGTTAGGGTTAGGGCTAAGGTTAGGGTTAGGGTTAGGGTTAGGGTTAGGGCTAGGGTTAGGGTTAGGGTTAGGGTTACGGCTAGGGTTAGGGTTAGGGTTAGGTTAGGCTTAGGGTTAGGAGTTAGGGTTAGGGTTTCTATTAGGTTAGTTTTAAGGGCTAAGGTTAGTTTTAGGGTTAAGGTTGGGTTAGGGTTAGGATTAGGGTTAGGGTACGACTTAGGGCTAGGGTTAGGGCTAGGGTTAGGGTTAGGGTTAGGGTTAGGGTTTAGGGTTATGGTTAGGGTTAGGGGTTAGGGGTTAGGGGTTAGGCTTAGGGTTAGCGTTACGGTTAGGGGTTAGGGGTTAGGGTTAGGGCTAAGGTTAGGGTTAGGGTTAGGGTTAGGGTTAGGGCTAGGGTTAGGGTTAGGGTTAGGGTTACGGCTAGGGTTAGGGTTAGGGTTAGGTTAGGCTTAGGGTTAGGAGTTAGGGTTAGGGTTTCTATTAGGTTAGTTTTAAGGGCTAAGGTTAGTTTTAGGGTTAAGGTTGGGTTAGGGTTAGGATTAGGGTTAGGGTACGACTTAGGGCTAGGGTTAGGGCTAGGGTTAGGGTTAGGGTTAGGGTTAGGGTTTAGGGTTATGGTTAGGGTTAGGGGTTAGGGGTTAGGGGTTAGGCTTAGGGTTAGCGTTACGGTTAGGGGTTAGGGGTTAGGGTTAGGGCTAAGGTTAGGGTTAGGGTTAGGGTTAGGGTTAGGGCTAGGGTTAGGGTTAGGGTTAGGGTTACGGCTAGGGTTAGGGTTAGGGTTAGGTTAGGCTTAGGGTTAGGAGTTAGGGTTAGGGTTTCTATTAGGTTAGTTTTAAGGGCTAAGGTTAGTTTTAGGGTTAAGGTTGGGTTAGGGTTAGGATTAGGGTTAGGGTACGACTTAGGGCTAGGGTTAGGGCTAGGGTTAGGGTTAGGGTTAGGGTTAGGGTTTAGGGTTATGGTTAGGGTTAGGGGTTAGGGGTTAGGGGTTAGGCTTAGGGTTAGCGTTACGGTTAGGGGTTAGGGGTTAGGGTTAGGGCTAAGGTTAGGGTTAGGGTTAGGGTTAGGGTTAGGGCTAGGGTTAGGGTTAGGGTTAGGGTTACGGCTAGGGTTAGGGTTAGGGTTAGGTTAGGCTTAGGGTTAGGAGTTAGGGTTAGGGTTTCTATTAGGTTAGTTTTAAGGGCTAAGGTTAGTTTTAGGGTTAAGGTTGGGTTAGGGTTAGGATTAGGGTTAGGGTACGACTTAGGGCTAGGGTTAGGGCTAGGGTTAGGGTTAGGGTTAGGGTTAGGGTTTAGGGTTATGGTTAGGGTTAGGGGTTAGGGGTTAGGGGTTAGGCTTAGGGTTAGCGTTACGGTTAGGGGTTAGGGGTTAGGGTTAGGGCTAAGGTTAGGGTTAGGGTTAGGGTTAGGGTTAGGGCTAGGGTTAGGGTTAGGGTTAGGGTTACGGCTAGGGTTAGGGTTAGGGTTAGGTTAGGCTTAGGGTTAGGAGTTAGGGTTAGGGTTTCTATTAGGTTAGTTTTAAGGGCTAAGGTTAGTTTTAGGGTTAAGGTTGGGTTAGGGTTAGGATTAGGGTTAGGGTACGACTTAGGGCTAGGGTTAGGGCTAGGGTTAGGGTTAGGGTTAGGGTTAGGGTTTAGGGTTATGGTTAGGGTTAGGGGTTAGGGGTTAGGGGTTAGGCTTAGGGTTAGCGTTACGGTTAGGGGTTAGGGGTTAGGGTTAGGGCTAAGGTTAGGGTTAGGGTTAGGGTTAGGGTTAGGGCTAGGGTTAGGGTTAGGGTTAGGGTTACGGCTAGGGTTAGGGTTAGGGTTAGGTTAGGCTTAGGGTTAGGAGTTAGGGTTAGGGTTTCTATTAGGTTAGTTTTAAGGGCTAAGGTTAGTTTTAGGGTTAAGGTTGGGTTAGGGTTAGGATTAGGGTTAGGGTACGACTTAGGGCTAGGGTTAGGGCTAGGGTTAGGGTTAGGGTTAGGGTTAGGGTTTAGGGTTATGGTTAGGGTTAGGGGTTAGGGGTTAGGGGTTAGGCTTAGGGTTAGCGTTACGGTTAGGGGTTAGGGGTTAGGGTTAGGGCTAAGGTTAGGGTTAGGGTTAGGGTTAGGGTTAGGGCTAGGGTTAGGGTTAGGGTTAGGGTTACGGCTAGGGTTAGGGTTAGGGTTAGGTTAGGCTTAGGGTTAGGAGTTAGGGTTAGGGTTTCTATTAGGTTAGTTTTAAGGGCTAAGGTTAGTTTTAGGGTTAAGGTTGGGTTAGGGTTAGGATTAGGGTTAGGGTACGACTTAGGGCTAGGGTTAGGGCTAGGGTTAGGGTTAGGGTTAGGGTTAGGGTTTAGGGTTATGGTTAGGGTTAGGGGTTAGGGGTTAGGGGTTAGGCTTAGGGTTAGCGTTACGGTTAGGGGTTAGGGGTTAGGGTTAGGGCTAAGGTTAGGGTTAGGGTTAGGGTTAGGGTTAGGGCTAGGGTTAGGGTTAGGGTTAGGGTTACGGCTAGGGTTAGGGTTAGGGTTAGGTTAGGCTTAGGGTTAGGAGTTAGGGTTAGGGTTTCTATTAGGTTAGTTTTAAGGGCTAAGGTTAGTTTTAGGGTTAAGGTTGGGTTAGGGTTAGGATTAGGGTTAGGGTACGACTTAGGGCTAGGGTTAGGGCTAGGGTTAGGGTTAGGGTTAGGGTTAGGGTTTAGGGTTATGGTTAGGGTTAGGGGTTAGGGGTTAGGGGTTAGGCTTAGGGTTAGCGTTACGGTTAGGGGTTAGGGGTTAGGGTTAGGGCTAAGGTTAGGGTTAGGGTTAGGGTTAGGGTTAGGGCTAGGGTTAGGGTTAGGGTTAGGGTTACGGCTAGGGTTAGGGTTAGGGTTAGGTTAGGCTTAGGGTTAGGAGTTAGGGTTAGGGTTTCTATTAGGTTAGTTTTAAGGGCTAAGGTTAGTTTTAGGGTTAAGGTTGGGTTAGGGTTAGGATTAGGGTTAGGGTACGACTTAGGGCTAGGGTTAGGGCTAGGGTTAGGGTTAGGGTTAGGGTTAGGGTTTAGGGTTATGGTTAGGGTTAGGGGTTAGGGGTTAGGGGTTAGGCTTAGGGTTAGCGTTACGGTTAGGGGTTAGGGGTTAGGGTTAGGGCTAAGGTTAGGGTTAGGGTTAGGGTTAGGGTTAGGGCTAGGGTTAGGGTTAGGGTTAGGGTTACGGCTAGGGTTAGGGTTAGGGTTAGGTTAGGCTTAGGGTTAGGAGTTAGGGTTAGGGTTTCTATTAGGTTAGTTTTAAGGGCTAAGGTTAGTTTTAGGGTTAAGGTTGGGTTAGGGTTAGGATTAGGGTTAGGGTACGACTTAGGGCTAGGGTTAGGGCTAGGGTTAGGGTTAGGGTTAGGGTTAGGGTTTAGGGTTATGGTTAGGGTTAGGGGTTAGGGGTTAGGGGTTAGGCTTAGGGTTAGCGTTACGGTTAGGGGTTAGGGGTTAGGGTTAGGGCTAAGGTTAGGGTTAGGGTTAGGGTTAGGGTTAGGGCTAGGGTTAGGGTTAGGGTTAGGGTTACGGCTAGGGTTAGGGTTAGGGTTAGGTTAGGCTTAGGGTTAGGAGTTAGGGTTAGGGTTTCTATTAGGTTAGTTTTAAGGGCTAAGGTTAGTTTTAGGGTTAAGGTTGGGTTAGGGTTAGGATTAGGGTTAGGGTACGACTTAGGGCTAGGGTTAGGGCTAGGGTTAGGGTTAGGGTTAGGGTTAGGGTTTAGGGTTATGGTTAGGGTTAGGGGTTAGGGGTTAGGGGTTAGGCTTAGGGTTAGCGTTACGGTTAGGGGTTAGGGGTTAGGGTTAGGGCTAAGGTTAGGGTTAGGGTTAGGGTTAGGGTTAGGGCTAGGGTTAGGGTTAGGGTTAGGGTTACGGCTAGGGTTAGGGTTAGGGTTAGGTTAGGCTTAGGGTTAGGAGTTAGGGTTAGGGTTTCTATTAGGTTAGTTTTAAGGGCTAAGGTTAGTTTTAGGGTTAAGGTTGGGTTAGGGTTAGGATTAGGGTTAGGGTACGACTTAGGGCTAGGGTTAGGGCTAGGGTTAGGGTTAGGGTTAGGGTTAGGGTTTAGGGTTATGGTTAGGGTTAGGGGTTAGGGGTTAGGGGTTAGGCTTAGGGTTAGCGTTACGGTTAGGGGTTAGGGGTTAGGGTTAGGGCTAAGGTTAGGGTTAGGGTTAGGGTTAGGGTTAGGGCTAGGGTTAGGGTTAGGGTTAGGGTTACGGCTAGGGTTAGGGTTAGGGTTAGGTTAGGCTTAGGGTTAGGAGTTAGGGTTAGGGTTTCTATTAGGTTAGTTTTAAGGGCTAAGGTTAGTTTTAGGGTTAAGGTTGGGTTAGGGTTAGGATTAGGGTTAGGGTACGACTTAGGGCTAGGGTTAGGGCTAGGGTTAGGGTTAGGGTTAGGGTTAGGGTTTAGGGTTATGGTTAGGGTTAGGGGTTAGGGGTTAGGGGTTAGGCTTAGGGTTAGCGTTACGGTTAGGGGTTAGGGGTTAGGGTTAGGGCTAAGGTTAGGGTTAGGGTTAGGGTTAGGGTTAGGGCTAGGGTTAGGGTTAGGGTTAGGGTTACGGCTAGGGTTAGGGTTAGGGTTAGGTTAGGCTTAGGGTTAGGAGTTAGGGTTAGGGTTTCTATTAGGTTAGTTTTAAGGGCTAAGGTTAGTTTTAGGGTTAAGGTTGGGTTAGGGTTAGGATTAGGGTTAGGGTACGACTTAGGGCTAGGGTTAGGGCTAGGGTTAGGGTTAGGGTTAGGGTTAGGGTTTAGGGTTATGGTTAGGGTTAGGGGTTAGGGGTTAGGGGTTAGGCTTAGGGTTAGCGTTACGGTTAGGGGTTAGGGGTTAGGGTTAGGGCTAAGGTTAGGGTTAGGGTTAGGGTTAGGGTTAGGGCTAGGGTTAGGGTTAGGGTTAGGGTTACGGCTAGGGTTAGGGTTAGGGTTAGGTTAGGCTTAGGGTTAGGAGTTAGGGTTAGGGTTTCTATTAGGTTAGTTTTAAGGGCTAAGGTTAGTTTTAGGGTTAAGGTTGGGTTAGGGTTAGGATTAGGGTTAGGGTACGACTTAGGGCTAGGGTTAGGGCTAGGGTTAGGGTTAGGGTTAGGGTTAGGGTTTAGGGTTATGGTTAGGGTTAGGGGTTAGGGGTTAGGGGTTAGGCTTAGGGTTAGCGTTACGGTTAGGGGTTAGGGGTTAGGGTTAGGGCTAAGGTTAGGGTTAGGGTTAGGGTTAGGGTTAGGGCTAGGGTTAGGGTTAGGGTTAGGGTTACGGCTAGGGTTAGGGTTAGGGTTAGGTTAGGCTTAGGGTTAGGAGTTAGGGTTAGGGTTTCTATTAGGTTAGTTTTAAGGGCTAAGGTTAGTTTTAGGGTTAAGGTTGGGTTAGGGTTAGGATTAGGGTTAGGGTACGACTTAGGGCTAGGGTTAGGGCTAGGGTTAGGGTTAGGGTTAGGGTTAGGGTTTAGGGTTATGGTTAGGGTTAGGGGTTAGGGGTTAGGGGTTAGGCTTAGGGTTAGCGTTACGGTTAGGGGTTAGGGGTTAGGGTTAGGGTTAGGGTTAGGGTTAGGGTTAGGGTTAGGGTTAGGTTAGGATTAGGGTTAGGAGTTAGGGTTAGGGTTTCTATTAGGTTAGTTTTAAGGGCTAAGGTTAGTTTTAGGGTTAAGGTTGGGTTAGGGTTAGGATTAGGGTTAGGGTACGACTTAGGGCTAGGGTTAGGGCTAGGGTTAGGGTTAGGGTTAGGGTTAGGGTTTAGGGTTATGGTTAGGGTTAGGGGTTAGGGGTTAGGGGTTAGGCTTAGGGTTAGCGTTACGGTTAGGGGTTAGGGGTTAGGGTTAGGGCTAAGGTTAGGGTTAGGGTTAGGGTTAGGGTTAGGGCTAGGGTTAGGGTTAGGGTTAGGGTTACGGCTAGGGTTAGGGTTAGGGTTAGGTTAGGCTTAGGGTTAGGAGTTAGGGTTAGGGTTTCTATTAGGTTAGTTTTAAGGGCTAAGGTTAGTTTTAGGGTTAAGGTTGGGTTAGGGTTAGGATTAGGGTTAGGGTACGACTTAGGGCTAGGGTTAGGGCTAGGGTTAGGGTTAGGGTTAGGGTTAGGGTTTAGGGTTATGGTTAGGGTTAGGGGTTAGGGGTTAGGGGTTAGGCTTAGGGTTAGCGTTACGGTTAGGGGTTAGGGGTTAGGGTTAGGGCTAAGGTTAGGGTTAGGGTTAGGGTTAGGGTTAGGGCTAGGGTTAGGGTTAGGGTTAGGGTTACGGCTAGGGTTAGGGTTAGGGTTAGGTTAGGCTTAGGGTTAGGAGTTAGGGTTAGGGTTTCTATTAGGTTAGTTTTAAGGGCTAAGGTTAGTTTTAGGGTTAAGGTTGGGTTAGGGTTAGGATTAGGGTTAGGGTACGACTTAGGGCTAGGGTTAGGGCTAGGGTTAGGGTTAGGGTTAGGGTTAGGGTTTAGGGTTATGGTTAGGGTTAGGGGTTAGGGGTTAGGGGTTAGGCTTAGGGTTAGCGTTACGGTTAGGGGTTAGGGGTTAGGGTTAGGGCTAAGGTTAGGGTTAGGGTTAGGGTTAGGGTTAGGGCTAGGGTTAGGGTTAGGGTTAGGGTTACGGCTAGGGTTAGGGTTAGGGTTAGGTTAGGCTTAGGGTTAGGAGTTAGGGTTAGGGTTTCTATTAGGTTAGTTTTAAGGGCTAAGGTTAGTTTTAGGGTTAAGGTTGGGTTAGGGTTAGGATTAGGGTTAGGGTACGACTTAGGGCTAGGGTTAGGGCTAGGGTTAGGGTTAGGGTTAGGGTTAGGGTTTAGGGTTATGGTTAGGGTTAGGGGTTAGGGGTTAGGGGTTAGGCTTAGGGTTAGCGTTACGGTTAGGGGTTAGGGGTTAGGGTTAGGGCTAAGGTTAGGGTTAGGGTTAGGGTTAGGGTTAGGGCTAGGGTTAGGGTTAGGGTTAGGGTTACGGCTAGGGTTAGGGTTAGGGTTAGGTTAGGCTTAGGGTTAGGAGTTAGGGTTAGGGTTTCTATTAGGTTAGTTTTAAGGGCTAAGGTTAGTTTTAGGGTTAAGGTTGGGTTAGGGTTAGGATTAGGGTTAGGGTACGACTTAGGGCTAGGGTTAGGGCTAGGGTTAGGGTTAGGGTTAGGGTTAGGGTTTAGGGTTATGGTTAGGGTTAGGGGTTAGGGGTTAGGGGTTAGGCTTAGGGTTAGCGTTACGGTTAGGGGTTAGGGGTTAGGGTTAGGGCTAAGGTTAGGGTTAGGGTTAGGGTTAGGGTTAGGGCTAGGGTTAGGGTTAGGGTTAGGGTTACGGCTAGGGTTAGGGTTAGGGTTAGGTTAGGCTTAGGGTTAGGAGTTAGGGTTAGGGTTTCTATTAGGTTAGTTTTAAGGGCTAAGGTTAGTTTTAGGGTTAAGGTTGGGTTAGGGTTAGGATTAGGGTTAGGGTACGACTTAGGGCTAGGGTTAGGGCTAGGGTTAGGGTTAGGGTTAGGGTTAGGGTTTAGGGTTATGGTTAGGGTTAGGGGTTAGGGGTTAGGGGTTAGGCTTAGGGTTAGCGTTACGGTTAGGGGTTAGGGGTTAGGGTTAGGGCTAAGGTTAGGGTTAGGGTTAGGGTTAGGGTTAGGGCTAGGGTTAGGGTTAGGGTTAGGGTTACGGCTAGGGTTAGGGTTAGGGTTAGGTTAGGCTTAGGGTTAGGAGTTAGGGTTAGGGTTTCTATTAGGTTAGTTTTAAGGGCTAAGGTTAGTTTTAGGGTTAAGGTTGGGTTAGGGTTAGGATTAGGGTTAGGGTACGACTTAGGGCTAGGGTTAGGGCTAGGGTTAGGGTTAGGGTTAGGGTTAGGGTTTAGGGTTATGGTTAGGGTTAGGGGTTAGGGGTTAGGGGTTAGGCTTAGGGTTAGCGTTACGGTTAGGGGTTAGGGGTTAGGGTTAGGGCTAAGGTTAGGGTTAGGGTTAGGGTTAGGGTTAGGGCTAGGGTTAGGGTTAGGGTTAGGGTTACGGCTAGGGTTAGGGTTAGGGTTAGGTTAGGCTTAGGGTTAGGAGTTAGGGTTAGGGTTTCTATTAGGTTAGTTTTAAGGGCTAAGGTTAGTTTTAGGGTTAAGGTTGGGTTAGGGTTAGGATTAGGGTTAGGGTACGACTTAGGGCTAGGGTTAGGGCTAGGGTTAGGGTTAGGGTTAGGGTTAGGGTTTAGGGTTATGGTTAGGGTTAGGGGTTAGGGGTTAGGGGTTAGGCTTAGGGTTAGCGTTACGGTTAGGGGTTAGGGGTTAGGGTTAGGGCTAAGGTTAGGGTTAGGGTTAGGGTTAGGGTTAGGGCTAGGGTTAGGGTTAGGGTTAGGGTTACGGCTAGGGTTAGGGTTAGGGTTAGGTTAGGCTTAGGGTTAGGAGTTAGGGTTAGGGTTTCTATTAGGTTAGTTTTAAGGGCTAAGGTTAGTTTTAGGGTTAAGGTTGGGTTAGGGTTAGGATTAGGGTTAGGGTACGACTTAGGGCTAGGGTTAGGGCTAGGGTTAGGGTTAGGGTTAGGGTTAGGGTTTAGGGTTATGGTTAGGGTTAGGGGTTAGGGGTTAGGGGTTAGGCTTAGGGTTAGCGTTACGGTTAGGGGTTAGGGGTTAGGGTTAGGGCTAAGGTTAGGGTTAGGGTTAGGGTTAGGGTTAGGGCTAGGGTTAGGGTTAGGGTTAGGGTTACGGCTAGGGTTAGGGTTAGGGTTAGGTTAGGCTTAGGGTTAGGAGTTAGGGTTAGGGTTTCTATTAGGTTAGTTTTAAGGGCTAAGGTTAGTTTTAGGGTTAAGGTTGGGTTAGGGTTAGGATTAGGGTTAGGGTACGACTTAGGGCTAGGGTTAGGGCTAGGGTTAGGGTTAGGGTTAGGGTTAGGGTTTAGGGTTATGGTTAGGGTTAGGGGTTAGGGGTTAGGGGTTAGGCTTAGGGTTAGCGTTACGGTTAGGGGTTAGGGGTTAGGGTTAGGGCTAAGGTTAGGGTTAGGGTTAGGGTTAGGGTTAGGGCTAGGGTTAGGGTTAGGGTTAGGGTTACGGCTAGGGTTAGGGTTAGGGTTAGGTTAGGCTTAGGGTTAGGAGTTAGGGTTAGGGTTTCTATTAGGTTAGTTTTAAGGGCTAAGGTTAGTTTTAGGGTTAAGGTTGGGTTAGGGTTAGGATTAGGGTTAGGGTACGACTTAGGGCTAGGGTTAGGGCTAGGGTTAGGGTTAGGGTTAGGGTTAGGGTTTAGGGTTATGGTTAGGGTTAGGGGTTAGGGGTTAGGGGTTAGGCTTAGGGTTAGCGTTACGGTTAGGGGTTAGGGGTTAGGGTTAGGGCTAAGGTTAGGGTTAGGGTTAGGGTTAGGGTTAGGGCTAGGGTTAGGGTTAGGGTTAGGGTTACGGCTAGGGTTAGGGTTAGGGTTAGGTTAGGCTTAGGGTTAGGAGTTAGGGTTAGGGTTTCTATTAGGTTAGTTTTAAGGGCTAAGGTTAGTTTTAGGGTTAAGGTTGGGTTAGGGTTAGGATTAGGGTTAGGGTACGACTTAGGGCTAGGGTTAGGGCTAGGGTTAGGGTTAGGGTTAGGGTTAGGGTTTAGGGTTATGGTTAGGGTTAGGGGTTAGGGGTTAGGGGTTAGGCTTAGGGTTAGCGTTACGGTTAGGGGTTAGGGGTTAGGGTTAGGGCTAAGGTTAGGGTTAGGGTTAGGGTTAGGGTTAGGGCTAGGGTTAGGGTTAGGGTTAGGGTTACGGCTAGGGTTAGGGTTAGGGTTAGGTTAGGCTTAGGGTTAGGAGTTAGGGTTAGGGTTTCTATTAGGTTAGTTTTAAGGGCTAAGGTTAGTTTTAGGGTTAAGGTTGGGTTAGGGTTAGGATTAGGGTTAGGGTACGACTTAGGGCTAGGGTTAGGGCTAGGGTTAGGGTTAGGGTTAGGGTTAGGGTTTAGGGTTATGGTTAGGGTTAGGGGTTAGGGGTTAGGGGTTAGGCTTAGGGTTAGCGTTACGGTTAGGGGTTAGGGGTTAGGGTTAGGGCTAAGGTTAGGGTTAGGGTTAGGGTTAGGGTTAGGGCTAGGGTTAGGGTTAGGGTTAGGGTTACGGCTAGGGTTAGGGTTAGGGTTAGGTTAGGCTTAGGGTTAGGAGTTAGGGTTAGGGTTTCTATTAGGTTAGTTTTAAGGGCTAAGGTTAGTTTTAGGGTTAAGGTTGGGTTAGGGTTAGGATTAGGGTTAGGGTACGACTTAGGGCTAGGGTTAGGGCTAGGGTTAGGGTTAGGGTTAGGGTTAGGGTTTAGGGTTATGGTTAGGGTTAGGGGTTAGGGGTTAGGGGTTAGGCTTAGGGTTAGCGTTACGGTTAGGGGTTAGGGGTTAGGGTTAGGGCTAAGGTTAGGGTTAGGGTTAGGGTTAGGGTTAGGGCTAGGGTTAGGGTTAGGGTTAGGGTTACGGCTAGGGTTAGGGTTAGGGTTAGGTTAGGCTTAGGGTTAGGAGTTAGGGTTAGGGTTTCTATTAGGTTAGTTTTAAGGGCTAAGGTTAGTTTTAGGGTTAAGGTTGGGTTAGGGTTAGGATTAGGGTTAGGGTACGACTTAGGGCTAGGGTTAGGGCTAGGGTTAGGGTTAGGGTTAGGGTTAGGGTTTAGGGTTATGGTTAGGGTTAGGGGTTAGGGGTTAGGGGTTAGGCTTAGGGTTAGCGTTACGGTTAGGGGTTAGGGGTTAGGGTTAGGGCTAAGGTTAGGGTTAGGGTTAGGGTTAGGGTTAGGGCTAGGGTTAGGGTTAGGGTTAGGGTTACGGCTAGGGTTAGGGTTAGGGTTAGGTTAGGCTTAGGGTTAGGAGTTAGGGTTAGGGTTTCTATTAGGTTAGTTTTAAGGGCTAAGGTTAGTTTTAGGGTTAAGGTTGGGTTAGGGTTAGGATTAGGGTTAGGGTACGACTTAGGGCTAGGGTTAGGGCTAGGGTTAGGGTTAGGGTTAGGGTTAGGGTTTAGGGTTATGGTTAGGGTTAGGGGTTAGGGGTTAGGGGTTAGGCTTAGGGTTAGCGTTACGGTTAGGGGTTAGGGGTTAGGGTTAGGGCTAAGGTTAGGGTTAGGGTTAGGGTTAGGGTTAGGGCTAGGGTTAGGGTTAGGGTTAGGGTTACGGCTAGGGTTAGGGTTAGGGTTAGGTTAGGCTTAGGGTTAGGAGTTAGGGTTAGGGTTTCTATTAGGTTAGTTTTAAGGGCTAAGGTTAGTTTTAGGGTTAAGGTTGGGTTAGGGTTAGGATTAGGGTTAGGGTACGACTTAGGGCTAGGGTTAGGGCTAGGGTTAGGGTTAGGGTTAGGGTTAGGGTTTAGGGTTATGGTTAGGGTTAGGGGTTAGGGGTTAGGGGTTAGGCTTAGGGTTAGCGTTACGGTTAGGGGTTAGGGGTTAGGGTTAGGGCTAAGGTTAGGGTTAGGGTTAGGGTTAGGGTTAGGGCTAGGGTTAGGGTTAGGGTTAGGGTTACGGCTAGGGTTAGGGTTAGGGTTAGGTTAGGCTTAGGGTTAGGAGTTAGGGTTAGGGTTTCTATTAGGTTAGTTTTAAGGGCTAAGGTTAGTTTTAGGGTTAAGGTTGGGTTAGGGTTAGGATTAGGGTTAGGGTACGACTTAGGGCTAGGGTTAGGGCTAGGGTTAGGGTTAGGGTTAGGGTTAGGGTTTAGGGTTATGGTTAGGGTTAGGGGTTAGGGGTTAGGGGTTAGGCTTAGGGTTAGCGTTACGGTTAGGGGTTAGGGGTTAGGGTTAGGGCTAAGGTTAGGGTTAGGGTTAGGGTTAGGGTTAGGGCTAGGGTTAGGGTTAGGGTTAGGGTTACGGCTAGGGTTAGGGTTAGGGTTAGGTTAGGCTTAGGGTTAGGAGTTAGGGTTAGGGTTTCTATTAGGTTAGTTTTAAGGGCTAAGGTTAGTTTTAGGGTTAAGGTTGGGTTAGGGTTAGGATTAGGGTTAGGGTACGACTTAGGGCTAGGGTTAGGGCTAGGGTTAGGGTTAGGGTTAGGGTTAGGGTTTAGGGTTATGGTTAGGGTTAGGGGTTAGGGGTTAGGGGTTAGGCTTAGGGTTAGCGTTACGGTTAGGGGTTAGGGGTTAGGGTTAGGGCTAATGTTAGGGTTAGGGTTAGGGTTAGGGTTAGGGCTAGGGTTAGGGTTAGGGTTAGGGTTACGGCTAGGGTTAGGGTTAGGGTTAGGTTAGGCTTAGGGTTAGGAGTTAGGGTTAGGGTTTCTATTAGGTTAGTTTTAAGGGCTAAGGTTAGTTTTAGGGTTAAGGTTGGGTTAGGGTTAGGATTAGGGTTAGGGTACGACTTAGGGCTAGGGTTAGGGCTAGGGTTAGGGTTAGGGTTAGGGTTAGGGTTTAGGGTTATGGTTAGGGTTAGGGGTTAGGGGTTAGGGGTTAGGCTTAGGGTTAGCGTTACGGTTAGGGGTTAGGGGTTAGGGTTAGGGCTAAGGTTAGGGTTAGGGTTAGGGTTAGGGTTAGGGCTAGGGTTAGGGTTAGGGTTAGGGTTACGGCTAGGGTTAGGGTTAGGGTTAGGTTAGGCTTAGGGTTAGGAGTTAGGGTTAGGGTTTCTATTAGGTTAGTTTTAAGGGCTAAGGTTAGTTTTAGGGTTAAGGTTGGGTTAGGGTTAGGATTAGGGTTAGGGTACGACTTAGGGCTAGGGTTAGGGCTAGGGTTAGGGTTAGGGTTAGGGTTAGGGTTTAGGGTTATGGTTAGGGTTAGGGGTTAGGGGTTAGGGGTTAGGCTTAGGGTTAGCGTTACGGTTAGGGGTTAGGGGTTAGGGTTAGGGCTAAGGTTAGGGTTAGGGTTAGGGTTAGGGTTAGGGCTAGGGTTAGGGTTAGGGTTAGGGTTACGGCTAGGGTTAGGGTTAGGGTTAGGTTAGGCTTAGGGTTAGGAGTTAGGGTTAGGGTTTCTATTAGGTTAGTTTTAAGGGCTAAGGTTAGTTTTAGGGTTAAGGTTGGGTTAGGGTTAGGATTAGGGTTAGGGTACGACTTAGGGCTAGGGTTAGGGCTAGGGTTAGGGTTAGGGTTAGGGTTAGGGTTTAGGGTTATGGTTAGGGTTAGGGGTTAGGGGTTAGGGGTTAGGCTTAGGGTTAGCGTTACGGTTAGGGGTTAGGGGTTAGGGTTAGGGCTAAGGTTAGGGTTAGGGTTAGGGTTAGGGTTAGGGCTAGGGTTAGGGTTAGGGTTAGGGTTACGGCTAGGGTTAGGGTTAGGGTTAGGTTAGGCTTAGGGTTAGGAGTTAGGGTTAGGGTTTCTATTAGGTTAGTTTTAAGGGCTAAGGTTAGTTTTAGGGTTAAGGTTGGGTTAGGGTTAGGATTAGGGTTAGGGTACGACTTAGGGCTAGGGTTAGGGCTAGGGTTAGGGTTAGGGTTAGGGTTAGGGTTTAGGGTTATGGTTAGGGTTAGGGGTTAGGGGTTAGGGGTTAGGCTTAGGGTTAGCGTTACGGTTAGGGGTTAGGGGTTAGGGTTAGGGCTAAGGTTAGGGTTAGGGTTAGGGTTAGGGTTAGGGCTAGGGTTAGGGTTAGGGTTAGGGTTACGGCTAGGGTTAGGGTTAGGGTTAGGTTAGGCTTAGGGTTAGGAGTTAGGGTTAGGGTTTCTATTAGGTTAGTTTTAAGGGCTAAGGTTAGTTTTAGGGTTAAGGTTGGGTTAGGGTTAGGATTAGGGTTAGGGTACGACTTAGGGCTAGGGTTAGGGCTAGGGTTAGGGTTAGGGTTAGGGTTAGGGTTTAGGGTTATGGTTAGGGTTAGGGGTTAGGGGTTAGGGGTTAGGCTTAGGGTTAGCGTTACGGTTAGGGGTTAGGGGTTAGGGTTAGGGCTAAGGTTAGGGTTAGGGTTAGGGTTAGGGTTAGGGCTAGGGTTAGGGTTAGGGTTAGGGTTACGGCTAGGGTTAGGGTTAGGGTTAGGTTAGGCTTAGGGTTAGGAGTTAGGGTTAGGGTTTCTATTAGGTTAGTTTTAAGGGCTAAGGTTAGTTTTAGGGTTAAGGTTGGGTTAGGGTTAGGATT